>NC_063202.1:9786359-10086359 GCF_017589495.1 Alosa alosa
TTTCTGTGGAAAATGAACACAGCTTGCCTAAGCCACCCCCACCCCTCCGCCTTTCACCCCTCTCTCACACACACACACACACACACACACACACACACACACACACACACACACACTTTGATTTTGACCGTGATTAAGGCCGCTTTCAAAATGTGCTGAATTAGCGAGAGCTGTTTTCCTCGCAACACGCTGTGTGTTCTCCACATGAAGAGGATGAGTCCATTCCTGCGAACGACTCCAGGGTGGACGTATGCCAATCCTCCCTTTTCGCTCATTATGAACTTCTCATTGCCCTGCCGATCTAACTCACAACAAATGAAGAAAAAAAAAATGTACACATATCTTCGTACCTATAAGACACTTACAAAAACAGACAATGGTGGATGGCTTTGTATGACTTTTAACATTGGATGGCTTTGTATGACTTTTATGACTCACTCTGCTGAATAACAGAGAGGGCGGCCATGATCCAAGTCCAGGTTATGCTATGCCCCATCACGGGGCCCCTGGCATGTGAACTCCTCTCACTCTCACTAACACATAATCCCGCTCTGCACAGGGCCGCGTCCAAGGTGCAAGTGAAGAAGACAGAAACATCTGGCAGCTTGGAGGAGCGAGGTGGTGACAAGCCTGTACGGATTACTCCAATGAGAGTAATGCAGTCCAAGTGCTTTACACTTCCCTAAATCAAGCCCAATCACCTGCACTGTCAGCCGGCCTGGGGTATTAGATCTGCATTAGGAGGAAATCCTTATCTGAACCCAGAGTAAGCAGAAAAGTGCCTGCAATGTAAACACTCTAATTCAGCTCTCTCTCCCCCTCTCTCACGCGCGCTCTCTCTCTCTCTGGGATCCAGGGGTAGAAAAATGTGTTGCTAGGGCATAACAAAGTCTGCCATGCTTTCATTAGAACCTCACCACAACTCTGCCAGACCCCCATCTATCCATCTCCTTTCTCATCGTCTTCGTGAATTTAACCTCTCCTTTCATCCCTTCTGTAGTTCTTTCAGTCTTTCTATTACTAATGATTTTTGAGGTACAAGACAATGTCTACTATGCTATTAACGCGTGAACTTAGGACATCTAATTAACATCTAGTTTATTTTTGGTTTCGCATTTCACCACTAAACTCTTGTTTATTACTCTTGTAAAATGCTGATGCTCTCCAAGTCTTTGTAGCTTTCAGGCTACTTTTCTTTCATTGTGTAGATTTCACTTTATTTTTAGAACTGGGGCATGTTAGATCATCTGTAACTAGTGACAACAATGAACTCTGCTTTGGTTCACTGAATGATAACTACATAAGTATTAGTATCATTATATGACTACTTAATGTACAAAATATGTAGTAACTGGGATATGTGTACTTGACACATCTTGTAACAGATGAGGTCTGCTATGCTACCATAAATGGTATCAGTGGTTGAATATATTTCTATTTTAAAAATATTAGTTTTACAATTACATGTCTTATAAACCCTTTAAATTCAGGAAAGTCTAAAAAACAAGGTAGCAACATCTGCTGGCAAGGCTATAGTGTATGATACATTATTTGGAGTGGTCACACAGTTCAGTCCTTGAACTTGAGCAAGTAGAGCTGGCCTGGATTGCAACGCTTTTTTTCCAGATCTGAGAATCCATTTTGGAAGAACCCAGTTTGGTCAGAGTTCTTTTCCATCCAGGTTTGAAAAACAACAGCCTCCAGAAATCTCATTTTCCTGACTCTCTGATAATGAACAGGTGACCGTAAGCATGAATTCTACGTGTGTCTGTAATCGTCGGTACTGAAAAGTTGGCCACGACACACACGTCGTTTATTATTTGAAATTCATTCAATTAAATTAGGAGAACAGTGTGTCATGTCATAACTTTGCAAGTGCCAAGTAAAAGCACACTATGTGGCGGTATAACAGCATACAGAGCTAACTTGTGAAGGTTGGCTGGGGTCCCCACGGATGACTGAGACAGCATGCTATTCTGGGCTACAGCATGTGTCTCAGTGGTGATGGGAACCATTTGGTAAGAGAGAAAGAGAGAGTATGAGAGAAAGAGAGAGTATGGCAGAAAGAGAGAGTATGAGAGAAAGAGAGTATGGCAGAAAGAGAGAGTATGAGAGAAAGAGAGAGTATGAGAGAAAGAGAGTATGGCAGAAAGAGAGAGTACGGCAGAAAGAGAGAGTATGAGAGAAAGAGAGAGTATGGCAGAAAGAGAGAGTATGAGAGAAAGAGAGAGTATGAGAGAAAGAGAGAGGTGGAGAGAGAAAGAAATAGAGAGACATAGACTGAAAGAGAGACAGTGAGAAGGGTAAATGGAAGTCCATACACAAAGTAACAAAGCTAATAGAGAGAGAAAAGAAGATTCACACACACACACACACACACACACACACACACACACACACACACACACACACACACACACACACACACACACAGACGTGAGTAAGACGTAAGAGACTGGTGAAATAAGCCAGGGAGGGAGCCAGGCGTACAGGGGGAGTGAGAGACGGGTGCACCACCCAGGCAGGGTGTGTGCTGTGTGTCAAGCCAGTTTGTCCTTCTGTCAGGTCCCAATGCACCCGGCAGCTTCTCACGACCTTATAAGGCAGCACTAAAGTTTAGCGCTCAAGTGTGGCAGCTGGAATCTCTGTCTAATGCAAACAGGATTACTCCGCTCAAGGCCCACACGTACCTACATACATACCAACACACACGCACACACATGCACATACACTCTCTCTCTCTATCTCTCTCTCTCTCACACACACGCACTCACACACGTACACATACACGCAGACACATGCACATACACGCTCTCTCTCTATCTCTCTCTCTCTCTCACACACACACACACACACAGGGTGATATACACTTATAAACAAAAACACGTAACACGTAAACACACACACACAGACACAAACACACGTATATACACACACACACACACACACACACACACACACACACACACACACACACAAGGAGTGTCTATTGGTCCACTCCATCACTCTCAGGGCTGGAGATAAGAGTTTAACACCCTGTCGACACACTGGGCAGGCCTTATCACTCGTCACCCATGAAAGGGACACGCTTCACAAACCAAAACACACAGGGCTGTTTAGTGACTCTCACTAGATGTCCAGAGTATTTAAGCCAGCCGTTGCCCTTCAGTGTTATCAAAAAGGATTAAGAATTGCACTCCTAGGAACTACTATTATTCAATTAGGGGACAAGAAAATACTCAGGGACGGTTTTCTGTACATGGATTAAGCCTAGTTCTAGACTAAAATAACATTTCAATTAAAATCTATGGCAAAAAAAGTTTTTAGACTAGGCTTAACCCATGGGATATTGGGCATCAGAATTTATGTAGAAATTAATGGTAACTATGGCCAGGCACCTTCATTGCTCTTGCCAAGTGTAAAGCACTTGGACTGCATTACTCTCATTGCATTCCAGTATAACTGCCCAAATGAGGCATTTAATATTGAATTTGTCAGACATAAAATATTGCCCTACAAGGGTATTGAATGATAGGTTATATTTCTTAACAAGACCTTTGAAACATCTGTCCATATATAAAATATAAACATGTGTTTATTCAGCACTTGAGTTCTACAATATACTACTATATACTAAGATATAAGGTCTAATTAAAACATACAAAAACAGTGAAATACTGAAACATCATAAAACTAGATATTACTTTCAAACTGTTCTTCGGAAACAGCAAGAAGCAGAAAAGCACATTTGATTCCCCAACTTCCATTGTGTGTGTGTGTGTGTGTGTGTGTGTGTGTGTGTGTGAGAGAGAGAGAGAGGGAGAGAGAGAGAGAGAAATCACAGAAAGTGCCGATTGTAGTGGTGGCCGCGGCTTTCTCCCTCTTCACCATGTGTGTCCCACGTGTTACAGCCACATTCTTGCAAATATTTATTCCTGGTGTGAAACGCTCTTGATCTCTCCACCATGTTTATTTCCCACCATTTTCTTTTGAGGACGCACAGTGCTTGAGTGACCACTATTCACGCTGATTGAGACTGACAATAGGTCGAGGAAATATCACAAAACCCAAAGTGGGGGACCAAGATCACAGAAGTAAGACAGTGTAATGTGTAAAGTGGGTATGAATGTAGAGATGAGTTAGAGGAGGAAAAAAAATAAAATAAAGATCTGCAGGGGTGGGTTTGTGGGGCGGGAGCCTGATTGATGGTGTCATCTTGCTAAAATCAAAAGAACTGTCTGCCAACCCCACTCTTTAGGAAAACACGCCATGCCACACAGCAAGGGGGGGAAGATTGGTCTAATTTCAGAGCAATTTGACATCTGTTGGTGTCGGAACAGTCCCTCTGACAGCATGATGGAGTGGACGTGTGCAGGGCAGTGAGAGCATACAATATCAAGATAATGACAGGTCGGGTTTGCTGATGTAAATTTTGCTACCCCTCTATGAGAAGCCGTATAGGCAGTAATTCATGCTTGATCTTTCTCTATCATACTCTCACAGAAACATTCATTCTTTTCACAGACCCTCAAATTCTCCAGCGTGCTACCAAACTCCAGATCATAATGAAGTCACTCATACACATGCAAACCATACTGCATCCTGTGCAATCCACTGTTTGCAGACTAGAGTTGGTGAATTATATAATATCTAATATGCTGTTCATCAGATTTAAATGCTTAAAAGATTAAGGCGTAACTTATTTTGGATGTGGTCTTAAGGTCCAAGCAAGCAAAGAGTATTTCCCCATCATAAAGGTTAGGCCCAATTATCAAAAAAGGCAAAAAGTTTGGCAGCCCAGCGCTATACACACTACAGTCACTTATGCACAGATAAAGTGCTGCATCATACCCCACACGTTAACTCATCCATGAGTGTCTTTCTTACTTACATGGGAAGAAGCAAATAGCTAGTCAATGTTCATATTCATTTATATGAAAAATATTCTACCCACCCAAAGTCAATTTTGTGGCAACAATACAAATGTGACCTGCAGTATTGCATGCTCCATTTTAAAACTTTGATTATGCAAAATTTTTAATGACACTGTTTATGAAGCCAACTTAAAAAAAGAACCTGCCAAAAAACACTGATTGTGATAAATTGTCGGAATCATTTTGAGGCACTACGGCAGCAATCACAACAAGGCTTGGGAATAGATGTGTTCCCCAGAGAAAGAGAGGTTGGGAAAGACAGAAAGACAGAGAGAGAGAGAGAGAGAGAGAGAGAGAGAGAAGCATAGTGACATTAATGCTGGGAGGAAGAGAGAGAAAGAGAGAGAAAGAGAGCGAGAGAGCGAAGTACACTGACACTGGGAGAAACAAAGAGAGTGACAAAGTGAGATGGGAGGAAGAGAGAAAGAGAGAGAGAGAGAGAGAAGCATAGTGACATTAATGCTGGGAGGAAGAGAGAAAGAGAGAGAGAGAGAAGCATAGTGACATTAATGCTGGGAGGAAGAGAGAAAGAGAGAGAGAGAGAAGCATAGTGACATTAATGCTGGGAGGAAGAGAGAGAAAGAGAGAGAGAGAGAAGCATAGTGACATTAATGCTGGGAGGAAGAGAGAAAGAGAGAGAGAGAGAAGCATAGTGACATTAATGCTGGGAGGAAGAGAGAAAGAGAGGTTGGGAAAGACAGAAAGACAGAGAGAGAGAGAGAGGAGAGAGAGAGAGAGGAGAGAGAGAGAGAGAGAAGCATAGTGACATTAATGCTGGGAGGAAGAGAGAAAGAGAGAGAGAGAGAAGCATAGTGACATTAATGCTGGGAGGAAGAGAGAAAGAGAGAGAAAGAGAGAGAGAGAGAAGCATAGTGACATTAATGCTGGGAGGAAGAGAGAAAGAGAGAGAAGAGAAAAGAGAGAGAGAGAAAAGAGAGAGAGAGAGAGAGAGAGAGAGAGGAGAGAGAGAGAGAGAGAGAGAGAGAGAGAGAAAGATGTAGCCCCTCTCCGTTTCTGAAAGCCTGGCGCGGGTCCCTAAGGGGCCTCAGCAGCCGACGGGACCAGACGGAGACGCTCAGAATAATGATATGAGCTGAGAGGGGAAAAGAGACGAGGACATGTTGACTCCGCACGCCAGCGCATGACATCACGGCACTCACATTCTCCATTAGAGCCTAATAAATGAGGGGCTAACGAGGCGGGCTGGAAGAGAGTGCAGGCAAGTGTGTGTGTGTGTGTGTGTGTGTGTGTGTGTGTGTGTGTGTGTGTGTGTGTGTGGTGGTTGAAGGTGAGGGAAGGCGGAGGGGTTACGCTCTGCCTCTGTCGACTCCATTAGAAGCACTGGGGAGAGGGAGGGGTTCGATTCGAGGGGTGGGGTGGTGGGCGGGAGGAGAGGAGCGGAGTGGGTTGGGGTGCGGCGGATCGAGAGAAATGAGCAATGTCGGGGGATTGCAGGGAGAGACCCCCATTAGAAAAATCAGCCCAAAACTATAAAAACACACAGCACAGAAGGGCCAAATCTCCCTGGTGTAAACAAAAGGTGGGTGGCAGCACCCCGAGCCGGCCCTGACGGCCAACAACGGCAGTGATGAATTTGTGGAGTTATCTAATTTTCCACTGTTTTAATTAGAGGCCAGGTTCCATGAGGCCCGACAGCTGGCTTCTTTGTACTGACTCCTGTGGCCTGACAGAGAAAAATGCTGCCCGCCAACGCCACTGCCAAGCTCTCCATCTGACCTGAACCCCAGAGAGCGAGAGAGCGAGAGAGCAAGAGAGAGAGAGAGAGAGAGAACTGCTGGGATCCATAAGCTGCATTCGCTCCCTCTCCTCCTCCTTCTCCTCCTCCGCCTTCTCCTTCTCTCTCTCTAACTCACACACTGTTGTTTTTGCTATTCGTTTTTTATAGTCTGCTACTAAAAGATAGCAGCAGAGGGCTTGGTGTGCATGGCATATTGTGAGGTGTGAGCGCCATAAACCGCTGCTAAATATAGATTTGTGTCTGTAGGACAATGGCAGGTGTCCTTTGCATGCCCTGCATATGACTTAGATGGCAACATTTCTATACTTAGGAGGCCAAATTGCATACAGTGTTACATAATAGGCCTCATGTGGATTTTAATAAAACAGGGGACACTGAGGTTGGCAAAAACCACATAGTGTGCTTCACACAACACAACACTGAGGCCAGAGAGTCCTTACGGGAAAATGTCAATCTCAGGAAGGAGTTGTAGAAAGACCGTTATAAACGATTCCTAGCCTTTATCACTCTGTGGATTTTCAAATGAATGTCAGTCTATTAGTTTCCGTATTAAATGATCCAGTCAGTAAACATTCACCATGACTTTTTAATTGTTTTAAACATCATATATAGAAAACGTATTTATACTCAGTGTATACTCGAATTACATATTTTTCAATTCTTCCTTTTTTTAGCTTACTTACTTTGATGAGTGAGATCGATTGATACCTTTTGCATTTACCGCTCTGTTACTCAGAGTGCCGAGTGATACCACGGTGATGAATGAATACTGTACGAGCATAAACTACTGTGTATAAAAAGCAGGTCGCCATATGATGAGTATTGGGGGGATAAAGCACTATGGAAACAATAAAAAGCTAAATGCGAGACATAAATAATAATATCATCCCTGCACTTTTAAGTTAAGGCAGGGACACAGGGAGGACAGAGGAATAGCACCCAAGATTCGAGACGGCATCATCATCAATGCACAGCTACCAGAGGCTGTTAAAGTGCCGCAAATGACTTGTGTGTCTATGTCGGCAGTAAATACAGAGCAAGGCGAATCAGCACAGACAGATCGACTTGTTTTCCACTAGCTGAGAGCATAAATATAAATCTGTCAGGAACTTTAGTTTTTAAAATCGTGAATCCCTTCTCTTTTGTTTACGATGAAGAAATCCATCAAACAGGAGTTTTTTCACACAAATGAATGTGAGCGCATGCGGCAAGTTCGGTAACAAAACTAAGATTCAAATTGGACTCGTGGTGGCAAAGGTAATATATGTGATATTTAAGAAGTAAGCAAATAAAATATAATCATATTGATGAAGATCAATCCCCAATTGCATACGGGAAGTTTTTTTTTTTTTAATAAAACTTAATAATTGTTATAACTGCCAATTGTATGCAATGAAACAAGTATTATTTGTTATAAATAATGGTATGTCTTCAATGTGAAATTATAAACCTTTGGCATTCTACATTTTCTTGCCTCCTTTAATTTACATAATTAGAGTTTTTGCAATTATATTGTATCACCCATTATCTAAGCACCCACTATTTCCATTTTACCCAAATAAAACCACTCAAATGAAAATATGAGGGACGTATTTCACAAAGCTAAAATATGAATTAGTTTTAAAGTATGTCATAGCGTACATATATGTGTAATCTGCTTTTTATTTTTAGCAACATTTTTCATGTGCATGGAATGATGTACACATACACTAATAATGTATTTTCTAACTCCCTTACAACATTTTCAGTATGTCTCGTACATGCCTAATATTCTCCATGACTATAGCTGTCGAAAGTTATTCATTTTCTCAACAGTTTTCTTATGTGCCGTAGATACCTTTTTTTCTACCATATGTTTCATCTGTAGAAAAATAAAACTTTTTAAATATGAACGGTCGAGTTTCAGAAGCAGAAATATTTTTGCAAAAACATTTAAGCTTGTATATAGCATAATGTAAAACAGAAACAAACTGATTATTTCAACTGTACATTTTAAGATGTTCATTACCCCAAAATACTTGTTTTACTGATCTCACAGTTCACTGTAACTTCACTTCACATGTGTGTGTAAATACATATCTTCCTCTGCTGTGACCTCCGGCTCCCTGGACAGGTGCTTTATGACCTAACCAGAGTAATTAATGGCCATTTCAGCCTTCACCTTACTCTGGACTTCCTGCCGGACCTGGCTCAGGAACCTGCCTCTCTGCAACAATGGACATGAAATAACTGGAGTTTTTCAACGAGCCCAGGTCCATTCCAGTCGCCCTCCTTATCACCATCTTACAATGCCTGTGCAGCTGGCCCTGCACCCCCCTCCTTTCTTCCCCTCTCTCCCTCTCTACCTTTGAGGACTTATCTTTCACTGTGGGGGACCGCAAGGATTTTTTTGTCTAAAAGATCTTCCGCCGTGTATGAACAACTATGGCAAGGAAGGCCTCCAGAAATTAGTGCTGTGTAAAATGTAGGCCTACACACAACTAGACAGAGTAAGCTACTGTGAGATTCAGCTTTGTAACAATTCAAGAAAACACACACATACACACACACACACACACACACACACACACACACACACACACACACACACATACACACACACACAGACACACACACAGACACACTAATAATCATGCAGGCATATACATAAACCAGCAGACTAAGAAAGAGACTATGAACACATTTCAGGACGAAGAACTGAATTTCATACAGCTGTGTGTTATGACAGCGGATTACTGATAAATGTTTTCAGATTGGGCGGAGCACCAGGTCGATAGAGCGCACCGCCACTGTGTCCTCAGTTGTATCAGCCGCACACACTACACCATATGGAGCCTATCCCTTGTTTTTTTTGTGTCTTGTTTATTTTGCTTTATCAGGCCAATTGCTAAGACATGGCGGCAGTTGTTTTCATGGCCTATAAATAGAATGTTTAGAGTGTGTGTGGGGATACTGTTGTCTGTGTAGGTTTTGGCGCGCCTAAGCGGAGGTCTTCGGAGGAAACTCAAGCCTCCTGGGAGGCACAGGTGTTCTTGGCCTGTTCCCCCATGTCGTGCAGGAGTCCAGTCATGTGTTTGTACACATGAAGAGTTAGTGGCAGTGGCCAGAGGATGTTTAGCATTTAGCCTGCCATATAACCACTGCCCGGGCCATGCTAGCTCTGTTTATGCTAAGCTTATTCCCTACTTCTCCACCTCCTCCTGATGATACCTGGCTTAGTCCATCTCTCTTTCTTCACCTACTCCTGATGATACCTTAGTCCATCTCTCTTTGGGTAAACACCTGTAAAAGACACTAAAAGGTGTGTGCGAAAATAGCACAGACGTTCACCTGGACAAGACCGTTTCGTTCGGTTCCCGACGGATTTCTCGCACTTCTCAAGCAACACGTCCCACTGCATGGGCTGGTGCACAGGGAGCGGAGCTTCAGCACCCACCGCAGAGCAAAGTAAACAACACATTTGGCGTAGAGCTAATGGTGGAAAAATGAAACGTGGAAGGAGAGAGAGAGAGAGAGAGAGAGAGAGAGAGAGAGGCTGACCTCAGAGTAAATCCTCCATCTTCGCGCTGCTCACATTCAGACTTTCCACATTTACCAAACACCACTTTGATGAGAGAGCAGGAATGCTGGGTGAGCGATCTCTCTCTCTGTGTGTGTGTGTGTGTGTGTGTGTGTGTGTGTGTCTGTGTGTGTGTGTGTGTGTTGTGTGTGTGCGCATGTGCGCGCGCATGCATGCGTGTGCGTGTGTGTTTGTATATAAATGTGAATGTGAGAGAGAGCAAAAACTGGAGCAAGAACTAGGTATGTTTAGGTGAAATGATGTACGGACAAAATCTGTGAGCCTGTGTGTGGGTGTGTGTGTGTGTGTGTGTGTGTTACTGTGCCTCTATGTGCATGTCTATGTATGTGCGCATGTGAGTTGGGGGGGGGGGGTTAGTTATCGAGGCAGCAGATGTAGCAGGAGCAAGGGAGGGAAGGGAGAACTTCTTGGGCGTCCTCCTCGCCTCCCAGTACCATCATTTTAACTGATTTGGATTAATGTTTTAATTGGGAAATGCACACAGACCGTGAACATCTGCAGCCCATAGCGATGGGACGCGCGGGGCCAAAACAAACCTCCAGTGAATCAGGCCGCCCGGATTCCAACGAGGATTCATGGGCATTAAAAGCCTGTGGCAGAGATGCAAGTGGACCTTAATGATAGTTTATTGGAAATGTATTTCTGTGGGCCATTGCTCATTTGCTCAGCGCTGCCAGCCCACAGCTAGGCTCACGCGGTGTGGGCAGGCCCCACTCTGGGCCCGACTGCCCCTAGACGCAGGCCCACATCTGGTTTCACGATGCCATTAAGAGCCCACTCACACAAAGGGAATCAAGCGCTAATTTCAGTTACTGTTCCCCGTAGTAATATTAGCTTGTTAAAAGCTTTAACCCTGAAACTTTTACAGTGAGCAAAGAAACATGGGAGAGGGAGAGCTGAAGAAAAATCTTTTGTTGTCGTCAGGAACGGGCCAGGCTGGGGAAAAAAAAGGCACTTGGCAAGGAAATGGGAGGGTTCGGGGGTCATGCAAACATTGATTTTCAAGATGGCCGCACACGCTGGGAGGAAGCCTTGGCCTGGTATATATACCAGACACCTTTGAAAAATGAACAGGACTGCAGCAGGATCACACTAGGCTGCTGTTGTGTCCACAAATGTTAACGTTATTCATAACCAATTATAACAAATCAAATTTAACAGTCAAAGAGTCAAACGTAAAAATACTATTGCATGGAAATACTTCACAACAACTAATTTCAATCTCAAAATCATTATGACTTTTGAATCCAATAATCAATCAAATTAAGATAAATCTGGTTACAAATGAGATGGCAATTTCAAAAGAATGAATCAAAATAGAGTCTCCAAGAAAATTATCTTAAAGGCATACACATCAGAAATTCCCTAACATAATGTTAATTGGTTTCATTTTGAAGTTCCAAGACTTGATTATGTGTTCACGCTGTGCAGTGCAAAACCACAGTGAAATAAACCACAGAATGGGTTTCTGTTCTAGCAATGCAAAGAGATGCCAAAGGCTGCCTAAAGTTCTCTCAGTGAGCACTCTACTGGAGGAAATTCCTCCTTTTCAGTAAGCCAGGCTGTCTCACAGTACCCTGCAATGTGTGTGACAATCGTATGTCTATGCAGTCCAGATGCAGTGCCTACTACTCAATTGAGCTTCAGAAATCTTTAATTAAAATCGATGAACATAATCCTCCTAGCAGGAATTTCAACATCAGAGTTCAAACTTGGTAACCGAGTCACTTTGCTGCCGTCCCAAACACATAACAACGGCTCTCTCTTATCAGCTGTGACATCTCAAGACACCCAATTAACCTTGGGTGGCACCAAAACAAAGGAAATTGACAGGCTGAGAAACCCATTACAGACTCATCTCCCACCCTGCCCTGTCTCCCTGTGTGATCCCCAGATCAAACGGCCGCATGTGATGACTTCCAAATGGCGGTCAGCTTGGAGAAAAGACACACGGGCGTGTCGCAGGCTGCGGCCTCTTGCCACACCACCCAAAAGCTGGAGGTGCCCATAAAGCGAGGCCAGTAAAAGCTTAAATGGGACGATCGGGGGCTTTTTCTGCACTTAGCCGTTCACAAAACTCTCTGTGAGTTCTATGTAGTCTGTCTCTTCTATGTAGCTGGCTTTGTTTGTACATTTTATTTGACAGTTACATGTTGCAATGTTGGTGGGGAAGCACTTCAACTTGAATTTCTGACCCCCAGATAAATGCTGAAATGATTCAGCAACTTGTAAACCACTAATATCTCTTACAATTTTCCACACAATAGCCAGGGCCATAAATAGGAATGTGAAATAGAAACCGTTCTACATTACAAATACTCCCCTCCCAGATGCAAGCTCCCCAATACACTGAACCACACAACACCAGAGCCTTGCTAATGACCTTCATTATTCTATCCCTGACCCACCTTGTCTTGCATGCCAATCTTAGTCATCACACCCTCACACACAAACACATTCTCTCTCTCACACACACACACACACACACACACACACACACACACACACACACACACACACACAAACACCACAGAGAATCATATGGGCAAATTTGTATGCACACGCCCACACACACACACACACACACACACACACACACACACACACACACACACACACACACACACACACACACACACACACACACAAACACACACACACACAGTGAGATGCTAGGGATCAGTCTCTTATCTGCTCCACAGAGTGGGAAAGTCTTGCTAATTACAAGCACCGGGGGTAACAAGAGACTCGCAAGGAAATGAGCCCATCCAGGCCTGAGCCGTTACAGAGCAGTCCAAGAAATCAGACGTTTTGGATGGTGATTAATTGAAGTGAAATACTGGGCTTAGGATTTGACCACAGAGTCCAAAATGTATTACATCTAACCTTGGAGAAGAGGAGACGAGAAGGAGAGATGAGGGGGGAGGAGGGGAGGGGGGGAAGTGGGGAGGGGAGGGAGAGAGCCCTCGCTTGCTGTGACTGCCAAATCTGGTCTGGTGTGCCTGTGAGCGCTCCCACTGAGGGCTCATATTCGCCCCGATCTCTTTGATGGAGTGGTTCTGCACCATGCTAACATCAGCATGCCTAATCAACACGCAAACACCACACCACGTGCTCATGTGGCAGAAACACATGACACTCTCGGTGGTGCTGATACAAGACACAGAAGCACACACACACACACACACACACACACACACACACACACACACACTCTCTCTCTCCCTCACTGGTGCAGATACACACACACACACACACACACACACACACACACACACCATCTGGTAATGTAGAGTACAAGTGAGGGAATCAGTGCAAGCTGCTGATCTCACACTCATCCAGGGCCGTTTGCTATAACTGCTCCAGCACGCTGAGTGGATCACTGCTCTCTGTGAACCAAAAACAGCGCCCGGGGCAAGAGCTGACATCACCTACCCTGGCCCAGAGTGAGAGATGTGTGTGTGTGTGCGTCTGTGTGTGTGTGTCAGAGTGTGTGTGTCAGAGTGTGTGTTTGTTCGTTCGTCCATGACCTTGATACAATCACCCACTACAGAGTGGATAACACAAGTTCAAATCCTGGTGGGTCTGTCAATCAGGCAATCCACCACCCACCTATCCAATCCTTGGAAAAGCACAATGCTTTATTAAAACTGAAGGCCAAGGGAAATGCAGCAGTCTCCCAATATCCTAAATGAAAGTGAATAAGGCAGCCTCATTTTTAAATCTTTCAAGGGAGAAACAACACATACAGCTGTGAGCAAACATATGAAAATATTCCAGAGGTCCACCAAGCAAGCACCAGCAATCCATCAGTTATTGTGAAACATCACCGTGGTACAACTATAGCCATCTTAAAAATATCTATATATCTGTTAGCATATTATGCACTTTATGCATGTGTCATTGTAGAGGTGACATAATGGCAGTGACATGTGCCTTCCCTACCGTTACACAAGGAAGAATGCTCTCCTAAACAAGTTCTTTTTTCCATTTTGAAAAAAGTAATTAATCAAATTATTCCAATTTAAGGTGTATCATTTTACCACCAAGAATCGATGTCAGAGTTATGGTTACTGGTGTCTAGGCCTTGCTCCCACAACAGTCTGATTGGGAAAGTCATTACGGCTAATGAATCCCCGTCCATCTACAGTGAAGTCACCACTGGTGTGATGAATTGATCTGAAGTACACCGAGAAAATATACACACATATAACTTTGGTTTTCTAAATGAAAATCTGACTTCTGACTCCAAACCACCGTCCATATCATCCATCTCTTACAGCAGACAGAGAGGGAAAAAACCAGTTGTGCATAAACACTGGGCGAGTGAAATTAGGGGTGTCAAAAAGTGGTAGACGATGGTGGTTTCACTGTGCCCATTCGCTTACTATAAATAATCTGGCAACGGGCAGAGGCTATGAAGGCATCAACTACTGCCTTAATAGATTGCCAACACCTTTATTTGAAGCATGGCCTGTGCTGATGCACTCTATACTTTTCAATCTGTGACTTCATTTGATTTGTGGTTACAGGAAGCATAAATGGGGCATAAACAGTAGTACAGAAAGAAATAAAAACATTATTTTTTTAAACATGTAATGTGTATCTATTTCACATCTATTTGAATTGCACTGTTAGAACAAGCAGGCGACGGGGCTTTGAGGAAATCTCTCATGCATTAGGGGGTCACGAAATGCTCCTCGATTCATTTCTTTATTTTTGCAAACGAGCCCTTGGGAGGTGTTTACACAGTGGCGCTAAAAAAAAGTAATTCAGGCAAGATCCTTGGATGCAGACACAGGTGTTTATCTTTTCTGGACTTGTTGTTATTATATGCTTTCTGACCCCAGTTTAAAGGCCAAATCAGACCTGAGTGTGAGTGAGAATGTGTGTGTGTGTATGTGTGTGTGTGTGTGTGCGTGCGTTCGTATGTGTGTGTGTGCGTGCGTGCATGCGTGTGTGAGTGTGTGTGTGTGTGTATGTGTGTGCGTGTGTTAGTGTGTGTGTGTGTGTACACGCAAGTGTGTGTCTATGTTCAGTGAGAGAAGGCAGAGAGGGAGAAAAAAGGGCAGATACACAGTAAGAATTTGCATCAACTTTGATCTAACCATTTGTAAACGTTCTTTTCACTGTGACCTTGTTAACATGCATCACATTCAAAACTTTTTTTATGCATCTACAATTGCCTACCATCTCCCTCTATTTCTCTCTCTCACACACACACACACACACATGCACACACACACACACACACACTCTCTCTCTCTTCCCTCGCCTCTGAGTCAACACGTTATTACTACCCCAGGGTCCCTGGTGGGCTGCAGACTCTGTGGCGATGTGTGGGGTCTTGCGTGCAGCGCTGGGCCTGCTTATTGATTTTCAAGCATGAAGCAGGAATATTGTCCAGAGTTTTACTCTGTGCTGCATGCCAACTGCTTTCTCAACCTCCTACCATTTTCATTTCCCTGCTTTTTGGACTAACAGCCACCAGAGTGGACTAACAGCCACCAGAGTGGAGTTGCATTTGAAATACTCTCTGAATGACAGCAGTGTGTGTGCTGAGACGCTCTCACACACACACACACACAAAAAAAATCTGATCTCTCTAAAACACAACAAGGATAGTGAATAAAATAGTCACACACCAACACAAGCATCTCTCTCTCTCTCTCTCTCTCTCTCTCTCTCTCTCTCTCTCTCTCTCTTTCTCTCTTTCTCTCAAACACACATACACTTGCTCACACACACACGGACCTAATGGAAGCTGGGGAATCAAATGTGCATACACACACAGACATAAACCCTCCATACCTGAGAACAGAAATATCAAGGCAATGAGGAAATTGGAAAACTGAAGTCCTGCCGTTGTCTAATTAAACCCTGTGTTTGGCACGCAGCGGCAGTGCAGATGTGGAAACTAAGTAAGGTAAGGTTTTGATTTGTAAGAATGGCAGCTACGGTACAAGGCAGGGGATGTAGCCCTAAACCAACAAATGTAAACAATTCCTTGCTCTTGAAATTGGAACAAAATTTAACTTCCACGTTAATTTAAACCTGACAAAACTCTGCTGACTGCATGATACGGATTTATCAGCCTCCTAGAAATACCGTACCGGACAATAAAACACCAATTAAAATGCTACTTTCCCCCTGTGGAGCACCACAGCCTGTTTGCAGGGAAACATTTAGGACACGGAGGGTATTTCCCTCAACGTCTGAGGACAGTGGCTCAGTTATTAAACGCCTCTTAGAAGGGGAGAGACTTAAAAGGAACAGAAATGAAAACAGCCCCTCTTCTACACCGCTGAAAGAACCTGCTGAAAAATGCGTAGAGGTGCCTCAGATACCAGGGGCCAGAAATAATATTGCTCAGCCCACTGAGAAGCAAGGGGTGGAGTGTGTGGTGTGGTGTGTGGTGGTGGGGGGAAAATGGCTCATATTCATATGTTACACACTCCTCGGTTCCAACAGCCACTGAGGAACCTGGCCTTCCTGGGAACACGTCACTCACGCAGGGGAACCGCAAACTGACAGCGGGCTGCGAGTGTGACGGCTTTTCCGCGTGTGGCTTTCATGACAAGCTGCAAAATATGATTTCTTTTCTTTTCTTTTCTTTTTCTTTTAATTGATCTCCTCAAACAGAGAGCCCTATTATTCCCATCTCTTCTGAAGCTTAATTCATTTTGACAAGGAAACGCTATGGAGCAAATCCCTGACAGCTAAAAGTCCGGGGATTTTTCAAGAGCCTCTCATCAGAGAGGATGATGGAGAACAACATGGGGTCTTCATTATTAAACCACAACTGGATTGAGCTTTGTTCCTAACTCATCGCCGGCTCAACAAGGACACAGGACCCAAACAAATTGCTGACGGGTGGAATTAAGAGTAATCTGATCATTTCCGTAGGGGCTAGATCGCAGACTGCCTTGACAGGAGGCTGTTTGGCAAATAGCTGGAGGCCGTCTATGGCAGGCACCCACTATCTCACCTCAGCTCAGAAAGATGGCGTCCACAAAGGCCCTGTCATGTAAAAACTATGACAGTGTGGCTGTGGCCAGCATTCACTCTGTGCCATCTAGGACAGACAGGAACCGCTGTTGCAGGGCAGTGCGGTGAGCGTGAATTACCTCAGGGATGGCGCTGGCCTTGTCCTCACATCCCTCAGGTTCGGAGCCAACTCAAACAGGGGGCCCCCTATCCTGCCGGACCTATTTGGCTCTGCCACTGGAGAAATTTCTGAAGGGGTGTGGGCACTCACGCTGCAATTAGCTGCTGGCTTGGACATCTCATATACCCCTACCCCACCTCGCCACAGAATATGTATTATAACTCCCCTCACAAAAGAAAAGCGTTCATAAAAAAAAAACTGGACTCACGCTCTCTCTCTCTCTCTCTCTATCTCTCTCTCCCTCCCTCCCCCCAACTCTCTCTTTCTCCAGCTCCCGTCCACTCCAACATTGAAAACATCCCTTTCTTTGTGTTATTTGGCTGCTTTACTTTTTTTCGTTTAATGTCTTAGTTCCCGTCTGTGTGTGTGTGTGTGTGTGTGTGTGTGTGTGTGTGTGTGTGTGTGTAAAGAATAAACTTCTGTGCTGAGAGACGCATTAACAGAGGCTGCACCAATTTGGAACATCATGCAAGGAAAATAAGAGGCTGTGAGTTTGTGTTAACGCATGAGAGAAATGTTTCTCTTTTTTTCTCTCTCACAGCGAGTTGTTTTGGAGAGGTTGAATAAGTCTGGATGAGACAGCCGAGGATTGTTTTACAATTACTATTCTTACACGTAGCAGTATCCTGTGACGCAAGATGATGAAAAGATTAATTGTGTGAGGTAAAAAGTGTTACTTGATACATCTGAGTGAGTTTTAATGAATAGTTTTACAGTCACCTATCAGCCTTGCCACCTTAAAAAAAAGACTGCAAATTGACGGAAAACAAATGGGAGGTGTCTGAATGTAATGCGTTCAGGGTGCAAAGCAGCCAAACCCTACGAAACCACTCAAATTATATAAAACAGAAAATCCATTTTCTCACACGTAAAATAGCTCAGCAGAAATCCAAGCATCATGGTCTGTTTAACAACCCACTGAGCTCGCTCCAAGTACTAGCATTGTTCGGCACAGAGCATGCATGTCTTGTATTATGGGTGTTCGTTGAGGGGTTGAACGCCTGCCATCGCGCTATTTATTTTTGCAACTTCCATCTGTACACCACTTCCACATTGACATTCCCCTGAACAACTGCGACCCTTGCAAAACCTTAGGCAACAGCATGACACTGATCATGAAACCTGTCGTCATCATTCATCATTCATGTGACAATATGGAGACGCATAACTGTCTACCCTCCTGTCTGTCTGTCTCAATGTTTGTCTGTCTGTCTGTCTCTATGTCTGTCTATGCATCAGACAGGGCTGCCTGCCCAGTCCCACAGGAGAGGACGGAAACCATAATCTGGTAATTGGGAGTGGTTCGTATGATTAAAAGAACAAGAGGATTGGGCGCAGCTTGGATGGGCCCACACAGCATGGGGCACGGGCCTGTCCGACAGGCAGCTGCCTCTGCCAGCAAGCCTGGTTGCAGAACTCAGACCAGACCCCAAGCCTTGGGGAAGCCCCAGGTTACGGTTCCTACCCACAACAAGGCAGCATGTTGGTCTGTGGTCGCCACGACTACAGAAGCTAATCATTATAGGCACATAGGGAATGTAGCCCGCAGATACATTATGTATGTACATAGCCTACATTGCATTTTGTGGATGGAGCTGTCCCATAAGCTTTGTATTTACAATTAACTGACGAGCACCAAAGGGCAAGGTTTGGACGCCACGATAGGTTGGCAATCTCGTATGCCCTAGTTTCAAAATCCATTTATTACTACACCTTATTAATGTATAAGGAGAGTAAAAATCCATTTATTACTACACCTTATTAATGTATAAGGAGAGTAAAAATCTTGTATTTCGACTCTTCTTGCAGCAATAAATAAATAAGAGTAGTGTATGTAAGTGCTAATGTGTTGTGTTGATGTTGGAGAGGGTGTTTGTGTGTGCGTATGGGGTGTGGTTTGTCTGTAGCACTGAGAAACAGTTTAATGGCCATGTTTCAGACTTACCCTTGTTTATTAATCTGAGAAGATTAGTCAGTATTTAGAAGCTGATTCCAGAAGTACCTCAAGTTGTTGGTATCCATACGCTCATATGAAGGAACCTTTTGAACCGAGGAACACATCAAGGAGGAGGATCAAGACTAATTCATATCTACAAATGAGCAGTTTATGCAATCCTTCACTATCAAAAATGAACTGTTAAATTAAAATAACAAGGTTTTTTTCTAAAATAATATCCCAAAAGCACCACTCCAATATCTGCAACAGAAATTAAGATTATAAGTGTGACAGAATTGTCACACAAATCCACAAAATATCAAGCTCTCTATACACTACAGAAGGCATTAAAGATTCCAACAACCATAAGTCGTATTTGATTTGTAATTAAGCCTCTCAAGAATTCTAGTGTTTGTTCCATGTAATTATTTCTCTGCTGTTTACACTGCTTTTCTAATGAAGCCTATCCACTTAACCAAAAATAGCAAACATTTCAATGGGCCTTCTAGCAGAGATTGATATTTTCCTTCAGACCCACAAAACCAATAAAATCTGAGATCCTTGCCATAATAAATAATGATGTTGTAAACACAGCCGTAGGCTTAAAGCAAAGTTTCTCAGTAGAGGAGGAACTCAGTTAGGCTACCAGTCTCCTCTCCTCTGGCTGGTAAATAGTAAATCGCAGAGGTGAAATGGAGTGAGCCCCTCAGACGCAGCAATAAGGCAACCGGCTTTTTCGGTTTGTCATAAACAGTCTGATTAGTCTACCTTTTCACAGGCTGAAGAAACCTAGAAACTGGCCTGGGGTTTGTATTCAGCAACAATTCAAGACTTGAATTGAATGAGTTGCACGTCGTACAATTTGGTTGAATGTTTGTTTGAGGATTCGAGGAAATATTTTAGCGCAACACGTCTTGAAGTGAGATGGATAGTTTTGTTTTGCTAATCTTTTAGCATGCAGCTTACCTTCCATCTGCCACAGGTAGAAATATCACGAAACATGTGACTAACTTGTCTTTCTTTGGCTTTCGAAAAAAACTATAAAGAGACATTTCTGGTAGGTAGCAAAGCATTTGCTCATGTACAAGGAGGCAAGTTCTCGACTTTTAACAGGTGCAAAAAGTGCACGTGCATTATGTGCGACGTTGACAATTTCGAAACAGCCTATATTGGCATTTTTTTCTGTTTCATAAAACCTGCACCCCTGATTAAAAAAAAATATATAAATCGAATATGGTTGTTTTGGTTTTATATATTGTTGTATATGGTGTTATAGTCTATTTTAATCGTTATTTCATTCAGTGCATTTCAAAGTAAAACGCGTTCTCAGTAAAAGCATCAGCGCCAAATAGGCTATGCCAGTTTACGCATGTCCAAATTACCCTCCAGCAGGGATATGTTTAATAGCGCAACACAAAACATCTGCCATTTGATTGGCTCCCATATCAAATTGACCTTAGCAATGAAATGAGCTTGAGATTTTATAACCACCATTTCAGCCTAAAACATGGCCCATTACCAAATGACTGTTCATCACCAATGCAGTCTGCAGACCTCATAGAAGGATGCACCCTCACAGTAGGCTACAGTGTAGCCTATGTACTGTGTAGACACAACAGTTTTCAATATTTACATTCCAGTATTGTATAGACAAAACATAATCCCTTTTGCTGTCATATCAGCAGAAATTTAACCATTACTCCCCTTTGCTTTTTCTCTATTGCATAAAAGTATGCTCAGCCAAAAACAACATTTTGATACCTTATAGGGATCCTATTGTATCAATATTAATATAAGACCATAGTTATAATTTTCATATAGGCTACCACATTGCCCAGAGCAGACATAAATGCACAAATGTACAGTATAATTCTTAACTCTATTTTGCATTAACTTAATATGACATGAGATTGGAAGTGGCTGATGAGTAACCTTGTCTCTTAATACAAGTATGTTATATGACAATTTGAATATTAAGGAAATGTATGCACTTTAAGGCCATGTTAGTACATCTCAGTTTCTGGGTCAATGGACCTTATTTCTTTCTCCCAAGACAATGATCACACAAGCAGGTACACTAGCAACGAGCACAGACATGATATCACTTGGTTACTTCACTTTGCACTGTGTTGTGAGGATACAAATATAAATACGGTACAACTGTGCACATATTTTTTTTTCAAGGCTCTCAGAAAATAAACAGTTTTCAAAAGTCTTTAATTAGCATTTAATGTCAGACCTTTGCTGGAATTAAGGAGGTACAGGAGTCGTTGTGGTGAGCCCTGATTACTTAATAATATGTTGATGAACACGACTATCAATCAAATGCCTTGACAGGCCTTACAATTCAAGAGAAACTGTCCAAAATAAGGCCTGCTGACTCTTTCATTGTGGGAACATGTGTGAGTTTTGGGACGGGGGGGGGGGGCAGGGAGAGTATCCAGCACAGGTCAATGATGAGGCTCAAATTGAACAGGGAGAAAAAACAGAAGGAAAACTGTCAAATGACTGCATGCATTTTATTTACAGGGTTGAGCAAACTTAGCCTGCAATACAAAAACAACAATTGTGAAATTCCAAAAAGTGCCGGAGACTGGGGTAGGATATTGTTTTTTAATCATAGAGAAGGAAGGCGGCTTGCTTGCTTCAGTTGCAAAGGCAGAATACACTCTAAAAAATATTTTGGGAACACGCAAGAGCCTGTCAGAGTAGAGTGTGCTAGTTAAGTGCATGAGTAATATTTTAATTTTACAATGATATTGGGTTCATATAAAGAGCAGGAAATGTCTTATGTGGTCTTTTTATTTCATTTCATTTTTAAATAATGCATCAAATAAAAAAAGTGACAGGGAACCACAAAAAGGAAAAAAAAAATGCACTTTTCAAAGTAAAGACATCCCTGCACTTAGTTTAGCTCAAAATGATTAGAATTACTTCAATTTAGACAATTATTCCCAAAAGAGAATATAAATAGATTGGTTCAGTAGATTCAAACAAACTATACAGAATATATATGACATTTGCTTTTTTAGATTTCGTCTCTGATGAAACTCAGATTATGTCATTGTTTGTGCTCTACAGTTTTACTATTGCAGTTTTGGAAATGAACTGTTATCGTTTTTACTGCAGTTCTGCATCTCCAGCCATTTCTGCAGAGACAATACAGCAGCAGTGGTTCAACCTGCCGGTACAGGACATTCGCCAAGGTTTTCTAATTTTAGCACTGTTATGACACACACACACACACACACACACACACACACACACACACACACACACACACACACACACACACACACACACACACAAATACACAGAGAGTGAGAGAAAGACACACAAAGAGAGAGAGAAATAGATTTCCCTCCCTGTCTCGCTCTCACTTTCTCTCCCTCTTCTGACTTTAGCAGACCATGGCGCTCCTTCCCTTCCTTGCGTGACTCTGTAACGTAAACACACTCAGAGAAGTGACTCATCACTATTTATCCGATCAATCACTAGATATAAACACGTGCTGGAGGTCAAAGGTCAGCGCCCTGGAGGGCGATCTGGTGAAGTGCTCACCGTGTGGCACATCTCACCACAGCACATACCCCTTGTTCCCTTTCAGGTTCATCCAGACACCCATGATCTCTGCAGAGAATAGAAACTGTCTTTTCAGGTGATGAGCCATATAGATCAGCTTGAGACCCACTCTCTTCTCCCTACAAGTAAAAGGGGAATAAGAAGAGAATAAAAAAACAGACATTTTGAGACGAACGATCACTGCTTTCTCTCCAGCACTGCAGAAATGGAAAGAATGCAAAACTGATGAGCTGCTTGTATCTCTTTTCAGATGGAGCTCTCCCCCTGTTTTTGTAATGAGCGAGTGAAAACCTATTCTGATGCGGTGCGGCTTTTGGACATGACGGCACAGCGTAAATGAGCTTTATCCTGTTTCATGTAGTGGTGAGTTGATTTACGAGTAGTGAAAAGCCTGTTTGGTTATGCATGCCAGGTTGCCTTTTCTAGCAATTGCCACTTTTTGGTCGGTGTGTTTGAATATCTATTGCACAGAATGTCTAATAATGTGTACGGTTGACTGAGTGAGTGTGTGTATGTTTATGTGATACTGTGCATGGTGCATGCAAGTGTGGGTGTGTGTGTGTGCGTGTGTTTGTGTGTGTGTGTGTGCGTGTGTGCGTGCGCGTGCATGTGCGTGTGTGCATCTGTGTGTCTGAGAGTGTCTTTGTGTACATAAAAGTATTTTCTGAGAAAGTCATGATCAGCACATTGTCCTATTTTACAGCCCTTGTTTCACAAGAGGTGCTGGTGCTGAATAGAGGTGAGGGTTGTGTGGGTGGGTTGGGGGGATGGGGGTGGGTAGGCTACTTCCCTTTTGGACCAGATCTGAAGAAGGGCCAAACATAATCCTACATCAATCTTAGTGCTGTCACGAAGCACTCTCCAGCCTTTTCCAGTGCCATTGTTATAGAGCAGGCCAACGGAAAGAGGTCTGGAGCAGGTGGAAATAAAAAGCCCTTTGACGGTTTTGGGCGTAAGATTCCCTGTGTGCTCCTTATGACATTTACACAAACCCCAGGGAGCGAGCCTTTGGCAGTCGACACACAACGTCTGGATCCACACGCTAGCTGTCTTGCTTGTTGGCCGGCGTGTCTGTCTGTTTCATCCTCGGAGCACGCTCTGTGACCGCCACTCCACCACTGTATTCCTTCCCCTTTTTCGTTATACTGTCATTACGACTGGCATCAGGCGTAGACGTAGCAACGAGGAGAAGACTAAATAAATGTATGAGCTTTGGTCAGTAATTCAGTTTCATCTACCCAGCAGCTTTAGAAATCTCTAAGAAAGTCCTTGAGAAGTATTATTCAATGCTAGTTTTAGTTTATTTGTATTTAAAAAGGCTAGTGAAGGAACGTTTATGTTTTTGTTTTGTAGCATCTATGGTTCTTTGTTATGAGTATAGTTCTCTGACTGGGAGCAGCCATCTCCTGTAGAGTTTCCCATACTTTCAAATTCAGCTGGTGTGCATTCCTCTTGCTCTGGAGCAATTAACAATTTAGGGGCTTCTGCTGTGCTCCCTCGCTCTCTTCTCCAATTGAGATCACAAACTGTGCCTTGGCGGGCTGCACGTCACATGATGCCAGTTCGGTCTGATGCATCACTGGGACCCCCCTCTGCGCAGGAAATGCTCACAGCCCTTTTTCCCACCCTGGTCTTCCGTTGTGGGGAGAAGGCATTATGGGGCCGAATCACGTTACGTTTCCGAAACATTCTTAAAGCCGACCACTGCTTGGCTATCGGTTCCCACAGACAATGAGGATATGCCCCGGGTTCAAAGTTACACGAGCGTAGATTGTACAAGCATAATAATGTAAGCTGCCAAGCCTTGTTTGTAAGAGAACAGAGATGGGGTAAACTTCAGAGAGAAAATTACCACACAACCCCCCCGCCACCCCACAACCACCACCACCCCACCCTGACTTTTACCCCCCCCTACCCCCACCCCATCCTTCTGGCTACCTGCCCCCACACTCAGTTGAGGTTTTTGAGAAGGTGCCTCCTCAGTGCGGTTCAAAAATAGTTGAGGGCTGTCTCAAAGGAAAACCTTAAGAGACTCAAGAACAACACATTGCACAACGACATCGTCTATTGTTGTGCGCTGTTTGGGAATTCTTAATTGCTTTTTCCAAATAGCCTCCCCACAGGAAAATCCCCCTTTAAAGAGTGGTGGTGGTGGGGCGGGAAAGGTGGCGGGGGGCGGGCGGGGGGGTGGACGGAGCAGCCGCGAGGCCATGTAAATACAGTACGGATGCAAACGCTGGCTCTCTCGTGTGCTCTCTTTAAATTCAAATCACTGTATATCAAAAGATTAAACCTGCAACAGACGCCACCACACCAACCCATTCTCTTCTCTCTCATGTTCAGCCTGAGTGGATGTCTACTGTGTGATGTCTCTCCACTGATGTATAATGGGCTGACATGGACAGACTCTGGTTAATTGTGTGTGTGTGTGTGTGGGTGGGTGGGGGGGTGCTAGGGGGTGGCAGAGCAAAAGAACACAAACACGAACTTCACAGTGGGTTCCTTTCAGCCACCCTCCCACAGGCATGTGTGTAGATGTGTGGATCTAAGAGGCCAGACTGGATTGTAGGAAGCACAGAGAAGTGCGTGAGAGAGGGAAAATGGCAATTTTATAGTGGTTTCTCTGGCATTTCGCCCCCAAGGAGAAAGAGAATCTTTTGCGATCCATAGCTCTCAATTATCATTAGTCTGAGGAATTCTAACAGGCAGGAGGTAGGAAGAATGGGGAACTGATGGAGGTACTTCATTGGATCCCTTTGATAAGAAGATCAGCCTTCCTGGAAACCCTGTAACTTTATATAGATATATATAGAGATATATATAACTTATATAGAGATATATATAACTTTGTTTGCCTAACTTAAAATGTAACTTAAACTGCACTTATTGTCTTAAAGGAATTGCATATGGCTGCAGACCACCATCACAATCCTTTTAATTTTCATCCTCTGACCCTTCGCGCACATCCTCATCAGTGTGCATGTGTTTGTATACTGGCCGAGGCTTTGTGCTGCATCCTAGAAGTGTTAAACGATAAAGGATGTTATAATCCTGAAGTAAAACTAACGTGTTGTGGCCAGACCGTCATCGGGGAGACATATTTACGCTTCCCAGTGTATTCTGGTTCCTCCAGTTTAAAGTAGGAAAAATTAAATATGAAACCGAAGCTCAATCGTTCGTTTCTTCCGTCGGGATATGTTTTGTTTACTTGTTTTCTTTTCGGTATGCGCTAAGCATGCTGTCATTTTGAGTGAAAATAAAACTCTTGGGCTTGTGCTTGCAGAGGAATTTCACATAGGCCACACTCAAGCAGTTTCAGTTTATTGCCACGAATTCAAGTCAAGTTTTCATGGCTCCTGCCCTTCACTTGTGTCAAGTTTTGATGCGGCTTTGTAAAAGTACCTCATTTGATCCAAAGAACAATGAAATTGTTGCGTTTGTTTCATTTATTTTTAATTGCTTGCTTGTAGAGCTAACAACGTTTTTAGGCTTTAATGAAGAAATCTCTGTTTATTTTTAAACATGGGTGCCTTAATTCTAAGGCCAGTACCGCGCTTTATCCATCTATTATTTTCATTTGACAATGCCTCGGGGATGACTTGGTGATGCTTGAAATCCAGGAAGAAATTGGCACTTGCAGACTTCTATAAGCAGCCTAGTTCTCAAGGCATTTGGCCTGATTGCTGTTGCTGAGAAATAATACTCTATCTGTTTTAAAGACCATGAATTTGTGAAAGGCAAAGAAATAAGTGCAAATATTGTACAATTTTGGGAAACAGATTAATTTAAAAATAGGCTATGGGTCGTGTGTTAGTGTTCCATAATGTTAACACACTTGACAGTGTATCACGTCTTATTTCTTAGAATAATGTATTTGGTTTTAATTAAGTTAGAAGTTTAATGGTGTGTGTTTTTGCACAATTTCTATAATGCTGTTAAAAAAGTTGCCGGTAGGCCTATATTGTTCTTGCTGAGCAATCATAACTAGCCAATGTTTGTAAGCTTAATTACGCATCATTTTTGAGCTCAGGCGCAATCAAAAGAGGCTTATGCCCCAAACTAAATTTGCAATAATAAAGAATTTAGGTTGTCTAAGTATTTCCGAAACAGGTTTACCCTGTAAGTTCATTTGCACGAGTTGAAATCACAACCCAAACAGAAATACTTTGATTTAGAGACAGCTACCTTTGATAAAGTAAACATGGGCCTACCGGAGAATTCCACCATGGCAGTCAGGTATAAGCGTTGGTCGAAAGGAAGTAGACATCAAAATATTTGCCTTAGAGAGCGTATTTGATGATGAGAGTTCTGGGTAATCTGGCCAGAGATGCAGAGGTCTGGACACAAGTATACAGGACAGAGGTCATCGTTGCTCTCAAGGAGGCTTCGGGCTTGTTTTGGGGTAAGATTCAAATGATCAATGACCATGTCACCCACTTAGGACCACCATGAAGCCACTTCAAGTCCCTTATTATTTTGTGTTTCCTGCGAGCCAACAAGCAGATTTGCCGTTCAGTCAAGTTCTGTTTCTGACGTGAGTGAAGATCTGAAACGAGGTTAACTCAAACAGTCCGGTGGCTTGGGATTTCATTGCAAATAGGCTAATGAAATATCACTCATTGATGACGTAGGCCTATGCTATTAATTTAATACACTAATTAGGCCTAAATATTATGCCCATGTGCAGACAATGCGTATTAGCCTGCGTATTATGTTTTGAGGTACAGAAATACAGTCTCAATGGGTTTAGCCTTAAACCCAGACCATAGGCTATCTTAATCTATTTATTTATATGGTTTACTGTATACCCATGCTACAAGTGGAAATCTCATTTGCTTAGCCTTTTCAAGTCTGTGTTGTCCTAGAAATCATCAAGCATACATATCCATTGAAATAGGCCTAGGCCTACATTTTGTTATCCGTTCCGTAAATTATAGTTTTCGTATTTTGTAGGCTATTTCAAAGAAGATCCGTCATTAAGCAACATATTGACCTGAGTATTTGAGAGCGTTGGATAGCCTATGTGACCTTATGGGGAATTAGTTCAGCAGTGTTTGTAAAAATCCCTACATACCAAATTAAGTGAACCACTATCCTTATATGTTGCAAATAAATCAGATGAATATCTATGTTTACATATGAGAGGGTCGCCCTGCCCAGATACCTCGTGCAACCTATCCAATATTCACCTGCTTCACGTAGGTTAGCCTACTACACCATCCTATCTTCAACGACTCAAAGATGCTATTATGTGTGGGGATCAATGACAGTCATTCCGTCCGTCCTTACAAATCAATCTGTACTCATGAAGCAAGCGACAATAGAGCAGTTTTCAAAGCAACTGTCGTGTGATGTGAACATGGTCAACATAGTTGCTGTGGAAGGTCGATCGATTTACCCACTTGACCCTTTCTCTGTTGCTGTAGTGTCTTGGTACACTTAAGTACTTGTCCCGTTACGGTCAGACGATGCAAGCAGTCTGCCTTCCCGCCTCTTTACCACACCAAATCACCAGGGTGCAATGGCAAATTCTCGCCAAGGAAATTAAAAAGTCGTACAGTGCGATTTTAGCGCCGCTGATTACAAGAAAGGGTGGGGCCCCCATCTTTCACAGTTCAAATCAATCCCGCGGCCCAATGAGCGCAATCAGCCCTCTGTGTAATCCCATCCTTTTTCATTCACATAAACAGCACTTGAACAAAAATATACATGGCCACCTACTGAGTAAGTGAAAGTGATGTGAGTGTGCTAGCCTGTGTGTGTGTGTGTGTAGAGAATGCAATAGGATTTATCTTATATCAAAATTATAATGATGTGCTATGAAGCGCATGGTAGGCCTACACAAACCCTCGGATATAATTCGAAATCACCTGAGACTCAGCTAATTAAACATTTCTCAGTGGCCATCCTTCTGTAGCCTACATCATAACTGAGATAATAGCTACTCACTCAGGTCGCTTACCTTGCTCATTTTAATTTTAAAAGGTCTGTCCTACTCCTCTCTGGAGCAAATGACGCAGTGACACAAGACTTATTTGTAGCCTACAACAGCATCTGCATCTTTATCTACCTCCTTCAAAAAAATATGCATATTGGTGTGAAAGGTGTTTCAAATCATGTCAACATGTACTTGAAATACTATTTTGCCACCATGTCCATCAAAAAAATACTTGGATAGCCTACTCATTAACACCTGAATAATACAGGTATTAAAGACAACTTAAGTTACAATGGTTCAGCTAACAATCTAGTAATACAGTATATCGTTCACATTGTATTACAAGTAACGCAATCTACATATGAATCAAGCATTATAAATGTAATTTCCCACCAAAAGTCTGGAAATTAGAAGCTATGTGAAATGTTTTACCACTGTATTGTTGTAGCAGTTCTCTCAATCACACAGTGAACATCAACAGTCTTTCTTTCTTTGTTTCTTATACAGGGTCATGCAGGTGTTTCTTCACTATTATATTATGAACTAATGCAAGCTAACTGGTCCATCGCAACAGCCAATAATAATATCCTAGTAGGCCTAATAATAATAATAGCCTAATAATAATAATACATAATAATAATAATAATAATGTGTTGCGATAGCATGTAAGTTTCCGGATGAATCGTATGGTTTTTAAAATACTACACACTATGTTCTTTAGGGATACTATCCAAATTCAATTAACTATCCAAATTCAATTAACTGATCAAAATAAACACATGAGTAGGCTAGATATACTTTAAAATATCGTTTTCCTAATAAAAACGTAAAACACAAATTCGTTTTCTATTCTTCCAGAATAAGTCAAATGCTACAATTAGCAGACTGGTTGGTCCTAAAGAGGGCGGAAAAGATGGTTCATCTTAGTGTTCTATTATCTAGCCTACCTTGATTTTGAATTCCTTGTCTGTATCAAATAGTCAAATAGGCTACATTTTTGTATTTACCTTGATTTGGAATTCCAATTTTTGACATTTGATGTAGTCAGAATCAAATATGGTTCGCTTCACTATTTTAATACCCCAGTACAATAAATAGTGTTTCTTCAGGTTTGTACCTTGTTTGTAGCCTAGCCTATCCTATTTGAACCTGAGTAGCTCCCGATATAGTAACAGAGCCTCCATCAAGCTGCCAAACACCACAACGTTGCTCAACTAGCCTATACTTGAGAATTATGGATAGCCACATTGTTTATAAGTGATTTGTGGTTTCAAATAGAGATGTGTGTGACAACATCTGCTTAGAAATGCATAGTCTGCTATACATAGACTAGCCTATATATTGCTGAAATTTAGAAACGGGTTTGAATATAAGGCGTTAAATATTTCAGTCACTGTTGAACGACTTGCGACAAGGTAAATCAAAACACACAAACTAAAACTATATCACCTGTTAGGCTATATCAGGAGAAAAGATTAGGTTATCCGTGTGCGTTTATTTCTAAGTAAGACATCCCAAAAGCTCGTGGATACCCATCTTGCCAAAACGGCAATTATTTCATATATCAATCGATCAAAATGAACATTTTAGAGACGTTGTTACGCCAGCGATGAGGAATTGTTCTACCTAAGTGACTGCGCATTCCAGGGGATGCAATGCTGTCAAATATTTCACTGGCAGACGTCATGGAAAATGAGCGCGCATTCAAGAAGTGAGTGGAAGCCGGGAAGGATTTCTGAGAGCGGTTTAAAAATGGCTGTGTTATGGGGGACCAAAAAAGTGCTTGAAATTTCCTAATTTAATGGACTCTTTATTAGACCTTTTAAAATAATCAATTCACGCAAAGGCTACGTTGTAATTTAAACTAAGCTAATAGGCTGAATTAGCCTACACTGTAAATTATAAATTGATTTAATTAATTACAGTAGGAATACAAGTGTTAACATCACATTTAGAACTGCTATCAAAATATTAAAACAAATATTTGCGGTGGGCCGATGTAGTCGTTATTAAACATGTTTGTTTTTGAGAATTTTATAACTCTCTCCACAGATACCAATTCAAAGTCTGTAGGTTGTAGTTTTGATGTTCTGTGGACACACTTTTTCAGTGTCGTTAAATAGCATGCCAATCATGGTTACTGGATGATCTATAATTCATGGCGCATGCACACTCTGCCACAAGTTTAAGTAAACAATGAAGCATCCCATATCTATAAACTACAGCCAGGTTGTAGAGGGCATGTCCTGGAGAGTGGAGGGGTGGGAAGAGTGTGGAAAGCACTGGTTTTGGGGAACGGGTCGAAACAAGGGGTGCTCTCGAAATGAAGTCATCAGCGTAATTAAATGCAGGGAGAGAGAAAAGACGGGCGCGCGCCTAGTTCTTTGGCGCGCTGGGTGGTCCATGTCTCCGATAAATGCATGGGCCCCATTCCAAGCGGGCGCTCCTTGTAGAGCGGTTAAAACAATACTTCTAGCCATATACATTCCTCACTTGGGTTTCAAACCTGGCCACTCCATCAAATATCTCCATTGCACCTAAACTGCACATTGGTCATGCGAGGATTTGTAGCCTATGTTATGGTCACCAGGAGCAATGTCACGCAGGCTCCGACCTTATACCATGTTTTGCAGTAGGATAGGCTACAACTCAACTCAACGTGTATTGTATATGACAATAACTTGCATGCATTGTTCTTGGCATGCATGTGATATTTTGAGCAGCCTTCTATAAAGAGGCACAGTCACATAAATGTTTTTTCCTTCTATCGTGGGTAATTAAAAAGTCACCGATAATTTATTTATTTTCAAAAACGGGAGTCTAATAGCATACAGTTACATTTAAGGGCAGTGCGATAATAGAATAGAACTTGAATTTCCCCTGGGGATCAATAAAGTATCTATCTATCTATCTATCTATGTAATGAATGCAACTACAGTATTAAGACTGTGTCAATAGTTGCACCTTTAAGGCAGTGTCAACTGCACGTTTCAATGGCATCAGGAGTGAAAGTTGTGCACTGTGCACACTGGCATTTGCTAACTGTTTGTAGTTTACTTGCTTAAAGTAAATGTACAGAGCTGTGTGTGTAAAAGTGCATATTAAATCCGACTGCTACGAAAGGCCTGAAGTTGGCAGAAACCAAAACAGCAGCCAGAATATCTTATTTCAGGGACCGGCGAGCCACCCGGAGTGAACCTGCAGGGCCGTCCGTCTGCGAGGGGGCGAAGGCTGAGAAATCTCGAGCTCTCCCGGGATCAATGAATACCAGTACTGCTTTCAACAGCTGAAGGCAAAATAGCAGAAGTTCTCTGCCACGCACAGACGGCGGAAAATGTATATTTAGGCTTGCGCAAATTTGGCTTGAAATGGTTTTGTTATAACACAGACACGAACATGTTTTTTAGTATTTTAAAACCATGTTAGTGGATAGAACACTCAATCTTTCCCGGTTTATTTCACTGCAAAGAAAATAAGGTTAAAGGACGTCGATTTGGAAAGAAAGAATATATGGTGCTGAATGTAAATAATCTGGAGCAGTCCGTTACTTATGTGACCACGGAGTCAAATTGTTGCTTACACACTCAGTATCCTACACAACATCATTGTATGTCACAAACTAGAGTTAATCAAAACGCTAGGCTACATGTCCACTTTGTCGTCGTTCATAGTTGACATTATTCTAATTACTTGCCTTGAACTTGCGAATGGCTGGGTTCATCTTGAAGGTTTGCAGGGCGCTGTTCAGAAGACTCCATCCGAGTTTCTAGGTTCACAGCTCGGCCATACTACGGGTGTCTCTCCTTCTTTCGCAGCTAAAATATTATCTTCATTCTTCTTTTCTGTATTCATGATTAAAACGGTATCCAAATGCTGCGCCGAGTGCTCTCACAAACGGGCACAATGTATCATCAGAGTATTAGCTGATCTAGCTGGACTTTTTGCTTGATTTTTTATTTAAAGAAGGCCAGGGAAAATGTTTACATTTTGCAGTATAAACATCCTGCCCATGTTCCTGTCTATCTTAAAAAGAAATCAGCATCGCGGTTTTTGAATGGGTACAGCTTTTCCTTTTCAACAAACTTTTTGAAAAGAATAGAATTTTACATTTATTCCTGATTTTTTTTAAATCGGCCCAACTATAAAAGGTTTCAGATATTCCAAAATGCTAGGCGACACCCACTACTTAATGTTTGGGCAACACATGCAAAACACTAATATTTTTGGTGTAAAAAAGAAACAAGTATTGCTCATGAAAGCCTACTATAAATTGGAATTACTAACCTAGGTTTATGAGCACACAGATAAAAACTACAGCAATCGTGTAGTCTAATCTGGAACTACCAAACATATTGCAGGTGTATACATATCAGTAGTATTACTATGTACATACATTGAATACATTCAAATGTAAAAAATGAGTTGTCTTTGTATAATAAAATATTCTTTACTTGGCGAAGCACTGGACGATACAGGTTAGAAATAAAAAAAAAACAATCATACGGAGAGTTGAGGCGGGCAGATGTTCCGGGAGCCCACCCCAGCGGAGTGGGAGGGGACTGGGCGGGCCTCTGGGCTCCTCTGACGCTCGGATGGTGAAGAGCTTTGGAAGGCACTGATGGCAACAGATAAGTAAAAGGCGATCTCCTAAGGAAAGACGAGAAGAGTGCGACAGAACTTGAAAGAAGTTCCCTCCTGTCCCTTGCTTTTTGAGGACGCTACTACCAGAGGAATTCGGGACACCAGTTGCGGGGTACACGTAATTACGCACGAGATAAAACCATTTTGTCCACGCATTACGGCTATAACTTCACAAGCTGTCGACTATTTTGTTTCTATTCGCTAAAAAGGTCAGTACAATAGTTTGAAAAGACTACCCATTAAGTAATTGTTATTAGCTTTAACGTGGAGATTTTGACTAAAGATTGAATTCCTAAAAACCAAATGACGGCCGAGGTCCAGCAGCCCTCAGTGCAGACTCCTGCCCAAAGCAGTCCGATGTCTGCTCCGGAAAAGCCGCACAGTCAGACGTCAGTGATGGAGACGGCCTCCTCTACGACCAAAACCAAGAAGACAAACGCTGGTATTCGTCGCCCTGAGAAGCCGCCGTATTCTTACATAGCCCTGATCGTCATGGCCATCCAGAGTTCCCCTACAAAACGTCTGACTTTGAGTGAGATTTACCAGTTTCTTCAGAGCCGCTTTCCTTTTTTCAGGGGCTCTTATCAAGGATGGAAGAACTCCGTGCGTCACAACTTGTCCCTGAACGAGTGCTTTATTAAATTGCCAAAGGGTCTTGGTCGACCAGGGAAGGGCCATTACTGGACTATCGATCCGGCCAGTGAGTTCATGTTCGAGGAGGGATCTTTCCGCAGAAGACCAAGGGGTTTCAGGCGTAAGTGTCAAGCGTTGAAGCCGTCAATGTATAGCATGATGAACGGACTTGGATTCAACCATCTACCAGAGTCGTATAACTTCCAGGGGAGCGGGGGAGGACTGTCCTGTCCTCCAAACAGTTTATCTTTAGAGAGTGGAATTGGAATGATGAATGGACATTTGGCGGGCAACATGGAGGGAATAGGGTTGGCAGGGCATTCGATGTCACATTTGTCGGCCAACGGTGGACATTCCTACATGGGAAGTTGCACAGGGTCCACCGGGAACGAGTACCCACACCACGACAATTCTGCCTCTCCCCTGCTGACCAGTGGAGGAGTCATGGAGCCTCATCCGGTCTACTCAAGCACACCATCCGCATGGGCTCCTGCGCCCTCGTCCTCGCTGAATAACGGGGCCTCTTACATCAAGCAGCAGCCACTGTCTCCATGCAACCCCGGAGCGAATCCACTGCAGCCAAGCTTGCCAACGCATTCTCTTGACCAGTCATATCTGCACCAGAACGGACACAGCACAACCGACTTACAAGGTAATGTCACTTAATCAGGTCACACAGCTTTTCCTGTATATCATATTTAAACCAAACGAGTCTTAAACCAAACGAGTTGTTAAATTAATCCGTATTAAATTGCAGACACTGTCACAAATATATCTGGCTAAATCAGTCTAATTTCGATCAATGCCTGCTCAACTAAAATAATCATAGTCATGTTTAGTCCATGATAAATTGAGTATACGTTTTGAAAGTAATCAGAGCGCGTTTTGTCTCTTTGGGGCTGTGTTTTATACGAGGGTAGTCTATCACTAATGATGAAGGCCCTCCACAATATAAGGCTATACTGGGTCATATAAACCGGCGTATAACCATGTTGAGGGCGAATGGACAAAACTTTAAACCTGACTTTGGTCTCTAAATACATTTTTGAAGGGGTCATCGAAGACAGGCCGAGGGCATCTCAGTAGGGACACGTGATTAGGACGGTGCCAATCCAGAGTCTATGATAACATGCGCGAGCAGGGCTGATTGCCCCGCGGTATACAGTCCTCAGGGACTCGCGTGCAAGTCGACTGTCAATTACAGACTCTACCACCCTCAAACCCACTTTCCAGGCCTTTTAGCCCTCCTCCCTGCAAAGACACAGATGACAACCGAGAGTGCTTGCTAGACGTTGATAAAATAAATACTTTTAAAGGGCCTTTGTAATGTAAGCACTTGCGTAATTATTTAACTAGTGGAAATTGGCTTTTTTTGCTAACAGACATTACATTATTATTATTATTTATTATTATTATTATTATTATTATTATTATTATCGTCATTATTATTATTATTACTATTATTATTATTATTGACTAGAATGGTGATGCTTTTGGTTGACTGTAACTGTGCTCTTAGTATTAGGCTTATACCTAACTAGGAATATGAGAGCAGTTTGATTTGGGTTAGAAATGTAGGAATCGTGCTATGACTTCCAAGATTATGGTAGGACACATTTCTTATTTATATCCAGGCGTGCATAATACGTATTGGATATAAACTCAGGGCGTAAGGGCGGCATGTTCTTCATTTTTATTTTTCAGGCTTTAAAACGTTGTTTCTACTTTTCTAAATCAGGCCTTCTGAGTCCTTGCAGTTACACATGAGAGCCATATTTTGGCCCAAAGGTTTATGACGGCGTGTAAAATACACCAATTTTCCTCCTTGTCTTACAGGTATCCCTCGGTATCATTCCCAGTCTCCAAGCATGTGCGACAGGAAGGAATTCGTCTTCTCCTTCAATGCGATGACGTCGTCAACGATGCATTCACCGAGCAGCGGGTCTTATTATCACCATGCACAACAAGTCGCATATCAGGACATCAAGCCGTGCGTGATGTGAAGGCAGTATCTTGAATTAAAAGACAAGACTGACAAAGAGCCACTAAACCTAGTATGCAGCTGTAGGGGAGCAAGGGAAACGCTCAGTCGCAGCCCCATAACAACGTGGCCTAGAGCAGATGGCTTTTCATGACTGCGAAGATTACCAAGAAGCAAACTCCAGTCACTGATTTCAGTGAGCAGTGGATCCAGTCGCAGAACCACGACTTCAGTGACCGTTATTGCGGTGGGAAATTACCAGAAAGGTGCATTGACTTGATTTCAATTTCCCGAGTTGCCAGCGTACCACTACCAAAGGTAACGCCGCAAACAACCTCCATAATTCCAGTGCATCTCAACCCCTGCAGCCGCTCGGTACTATAATTCTGCTGGCGGATAACTACCACTTGACAATTTGTATTTTTCTTCAAACTCATTTGTATTTTTAGACAAAAATGATTCTCTATTATACTTTACACTCGGGTTTTTAATTGCAACACTATTTTATGACTTCATCTATTTTTAATCAGAAATGAAACTGAGGGGAAATGAAGGCACTTTTAAATACCAAAGCGCAACTCATTTTATTTATTCTGTGCATATTTTAATTGTAAAAAATATCGCCACATATTGAATGCTTTATTGGCAATATTTGCCCAGAGAATTTTTTACTGAGGTTCAACAGATAATGGAGAATAAATGTAAGCACTGTTAGTTATTACTTGTCTTTATTTTGGTGTATATATACATACTGACACCCGTCTTACTTTTCCCAGCACTATAAATTGTACATGATGTAATATCGTTGAGTGGACTTTTTGTCTACTTTCATTGCTTTAGATTAGGCTAGTATGTATTTTAACTACTCACGATTTGTATAGAATTAAACGTATTGGCATGAAGTTTGTTCAACTTTTGAAAACGTCTATAAAATTGTTTTCCCTTTCAAATGAAGTGTCATGGTTTTTCAATTATGGATTTATTTCACATTATGCAACCTTACTAGGCAACCCATTATTTCTTAAAATCCAAGCGTAGAAAAAGTGACTGGTTTTGACAACCATGTAATTCTTCTATAGGTAGGCAACACTTGATGAATACCAAAACTCCAGCGTACGCAACCAAACCGATTGCAAGCATTCTTTCTCCTGGTTTTGACATTTTGCTAAAAGGTTTCAGTGGTTCTTTGTAAGAATGGCTATGACCAAAAATGAGAATAAGCACCCTCTCAAATAGTAACACCGTACCAAAGACCTCTGCAAGCTTATCATTTTGCAAAATGTATTGGTTTTTGGTTAATTTGATTGTCAAGATGGAAAACCTGTGTTAAACATGTGTAAAAACGGGTTGTTATATGACCCCAAAATAGGCCTATTTTGCATAGTAGGCTATTTCATCTCGCATGATAGACTGACGACCACCAGAACTTATGACCATCATTCCCAGTCATACCTAATCCCACATAGGTCAAAACAGACATAGAATATTTTTGCGATGAATAGACAACCTTGTTCCGTAGGGGGAATAGGCCTTGCGCCTTTTATTTCAATTAAAGTCACATGTGACCTGCAAGTAGTGGTTTTACTCCCTATGTACAGATTTGACTAGATTTGGGTGCATTTATAAACATGTGTGCTCTGCCTTGTGTTGGAAATAACTTTAGGCTAGAGAAACTCGTGTGCGTAACAGCAAGTATGAATGGCGGCATTTAAGCTGAAGTTTGAGCAAGAGCCGTTTTTTAATGTCAGAATAGCCTTGGTTATGATAAAAAAAAAAAACACATCTAAGAAATCAATACACGTGGTCATGAAATTCATATTTGCTCAACCATGTAGATCTCAAACGAACATGCCCAATAGGTTAATTTGAGAATATTCAATTCGGGCAAAGGCCTTGTGGTGTAGCATTAGCGGCACCTATTGGCAAGATGTCGCTGGTTGGTGTAGGCCCTTCTACCTTCTAAGTATCTAAAATTTCAAAAGTAAGATCTGCAGAACATCTAAAATTCAAAATGCCGTGTTTGACTAAGTCGCTGCAGACGCGGAGTGGGCCGACGCAGCCTGGCTGAGAATAGTCACAAAGTGTCGTTTGTAGCCTATGTTTTTTGTGAGTCTTCTTATGTAACGCAGAACTGCAATTTCATTAGATGTTTTACACTCATATTTTAACAGACCGGGTTAAGCCAGTACACTCTAGTTAGCCTTTTTGGTTTATGATCCCGACTTTTGTTTATGCTATCCGGCCTACTTTAAACTTCGCTCCTTGTTTTTTTAACTGTTCAATTACGGACTAACAATGTCAATAAAGTTGAATTTATTGTGAATGTGCCTGATTAAGTAGGCCTAATATAAATAATTTATCTCTGCTAGATATCCCTGTCTAAATGTCTAGAGTTTAAAATGGTTTCCCAAATATTTCCACAGTGCTTGATTCAATTATCCCCACCAGTTTCATCTAGATATAAGAGGAACCAAATTACTGAACTACAAAAGGATCATAAAAATATTGCAAATCTGTCTCCATCAAATAAAACAAATGCTAAAATATTGATGATCACAGATCCGGTTTATCAAGTGGTGGGCTCCTAAAAGAAGATGCAGTCATGAAATGTTTCATTTGTTATGATCCTATTCTCATTCAGTAGAATTACAATATTGCTCACCATCTCTATTCACTTATACCTCAGATGGCTCCATGGTTTTAGTTCAATCAAACACACAACTCATCATGTATAGTATTTATCAACAGGTTAAATAGTGATTTTAGACATGTTTCTGATAGACAAACAGTCCTACAGAAATTAGGATTGCTATTAAGTATGCCCCTGCTAGGTTCTCCATATTGGCCCTCTGCTTGTATTCTAGCCTATATTACTGCCTTATCTTGACTAGTGACCAAGCGCTGAACCCAGAGAAATTCTCCTTGTATGAGCAGGGGGGTGCAGCATATCCACATTTCTCTGCGGAGCTGGGACCACACATTAGCCTGCTGATGACGTTAGCCAGAGCGGAGCGTTTTGGCCCGGACAAGGAATTAAATTCTTGTTACTGGCCCACAGCTGTTAGCCAGGGCGGGTGACAGAACCATAAAAAAAAAAAGACCTGCGCCTGTACTGGCCTGGCTGGAGACTCGGAGAGGCATGCTGATCTTGTACATCTGCCTTAAAAAATGAAAAGAGAAGGCTTTGGAAGCAGCCGAGCACGCTGTATACTTATATGTTCATGCAGTAGCCATTTGCTGCCTACGCATTCCTGCGTTTCTCTTTAAAACTGTTTGTAGGCTCTCAAAACTTCACAGAACATGTAACAAAAGAGAAACCACATATGGGATACAGTATAGGATACATTACTGAAAAATACAAGACCTACATTTGGTCAAAAATCCAACAATAGTAATAAACTTGTATACCATGGAGGCAGTGGTGGAGTCTATGTGATACGCAGGACTACACAGTATACCCACTTAAAAAGCATCACCATCTCAGTATACCCACTTAAAATGGGCAAGGATACATATTAATATTTGGGGTTGATCACAGTATACCCACCACAGCTAACTACTACATCACATTATATCCACTACAGCTAACTAGACTACACCACTGCATGGAGGTTTGCATACAGGGATGATCCTGTGGACTGTGTATAGCGAAATGTTATGATCCAAAATCAACAAGAAAAAAAAACACGCCTGACACAGTGAAATGTTAGAGGAGTTATTCCTCAGACAATAGAGAAGTTGACTTTATGATCCTGCTTACGACCAACAACCACTGCACGGACAAGCGTTTGCGAATCTGTGCTCAGGGGTCATCTTATCTGAAGCCTTAGCATACCAAACCCAAGCCAGACTAATTGGACTTGTCAAGCCTCCTGATATGCTTCCCCTGCGTATGAATTGAGGAACTCCAACAGTGGAACGGAGTGAGAAGGCCTTAACTTCATAAAATAGTCATGCTGACTTAAAAAGGCCAAAGGCAACTAATTAAATTGGAAAACAAAGAGGCCAACACACAATTCATCTTGTTTGGCTGTGTCTTGTTTGACTGCTTGTGGATTTCTTCCCCATTAGACTACAGCTGTGGAATAAAAACCACAGCAATCCAGTCCTTCATGGCCTTCAATAGTTTCATTTGACATTTATATGTTTTATCCAACCCCAAGTATATTTTTGAATGAGGAAAACTCTGTCAGTCAACTTGCATTTGAGGTTTAGGTTTGAGAATATATTGCCAGAAGTGTAACAACTTGAAGTAAAATTTATTTTCATATGTACTCTACATTTCCATGAATTTTACGGCAAATTATTCCTGAAGTATAAAAGACTCAGGTAAATTAATCCCAGCAGTCAGGGAATAAAAAATGTGCTCCCCTATGCTAGATCACCGAAACATATACACAAACACTGCAACCACTGCAAATTCATCAGTTCCAAGATTGATAAAAGCTTCTATATGAATAATAATAATAATAATAATAATAATAATAATAATAATAATAAGTTATAAGCAACACAACAAGCCTGCAGTCATTGTAAAAAACAAACAAAAAAAAAACACAGTAGGACCTTTTTCCTTTTTGCTGGCGTTGCAGGACAGTGTCTAGACTATTAGGAAGGAGGCAGATTTTCCACCTTCCTCTTGGGGGTTGGCCTTTTCGTTTTAGGCTTGTCCGTGACTGGTGCACCAGTGGTGGTGGTGTTGTCAGGTGTTGCCGCAGCGGTGTTTGCGGAGGTCTTGGATCTCCTGCGGTGTGCCTGGCCAGGCCTGCGGTCCCCCCTCTGGCTCTTGGCCAGCTCTGGCTGCAAGGTGTGCTCGTGTATGGACAGGCCCTCGAGGGCCGCGAGGGCACGGTCTGCCGCCTGCTGGCCTGCGTAGTCTAGGAAGGCCCGGTGCTGAGCGCCCTGCCAGGTGAGGCGGAGTGGTACGGCCTCGCGCTCCCTCAGGGCACTCTTGAGCTCGCTCACGCGCACGCCCGCTGGAATGTTCCCCAAGTAGACGGTGGTGACAGGAGCTTGGCCAGCTGCCCTGGGCTCCAAGACGCTCTCCCCCCCTCTGCCGCCTACACCTCCACCACCACCACGCCTCGCCGCCACCTCCTCCGATTGGCCTTCCTTGGGCCGCCGGCGCTCTGAGGGGCCTTTCAGGTCTCGCTTTGGGTCACTCCTGGGTTCCGTCCTGGGCCCGGCTGCCCTCTGCCCTCCCTCAGGACTTTTATTTAGCGTGACGTCTTTTCCAGCCTCCTGCTCCAGAGCTCGGAGTTTCTTCAGGATGGGAATCTTCTCCAGCATGTCTGTGTCTATCTAAGAGGTTATTAAATTACAGTTGTTTTTTAAAAACCTGAAATGAACATAACCTGCTGACTACTGTACAGTAGCAAATGCTAAGATTGTTGAACTTGAAGAGACCCTGGGGAACCTTTCTCACAATAAGAAGGCCCCATTCATTACCTTCCACTGACAGACGCCGTTTCACATATATATATCTGAACGGAAGCCCCTTTGAGCCCATCCTGAAACACGTCAGTAGAACATCAAAAAGGCCGGCGCACGGTTTTTGGCACCATTAAAAACAGCTGATAATAGAATAACTACGCTGTGCTGCACAGGGGGAAATGGACCCCCGCTGTGTGTTTGGAGCTCTGATAACCCTTCACGTCTTCATCCTTATCAGCACGACTATTTTACTTCCGCCTGCGGCTAAAGAAAGACGTCGTTCTGATCTGGAGGAGGGAAAAGCGTTTTTAGAAGGGCCTGATCACAGGCTGTTTCATTCAGGATATACACGGCTATTGTCTTTAACCTGACCTATTGACCACTTTTTTTCCATGCCGTATGCAGGGGGTTCGGGCTTGCCAGGCATTAAGGTCTTTGAAGATCAGACGTGCCCTTCCTTTCTAAGAGTCGGCCAACACCACCTTTTAATGCCCTTTCATGCTCTGGGAAAGAGCACCATCAGGGCTGATGTGTCAACAGGCCAAGAATGCAATGCATTTGAAAAAATACAACAATTGGTAATAATATAGTAACTGCAGTACTTTGTGTCTATATGCCTGTGCAATTGTGAATGTCTCAAAATAGTTTTTTTGAATATTTCAAGTTGACCATTTAATGAAAGGATTTTGATATTACTGCCTTTGAAGAATTGGATTCTTGCATTATGAATAGCATTAATGAGCATTATTGAATTTGAATTCCCCTGGGGATCAATAAAGTATCTATCTATCTATCTATTATGTTTAGTTTACTTTCTGCATTAAGTCGGTTAATAATTTGCCAATATTTTTTTCATATATTTTTGATATTATTGTTTATAACCTTTACAACCTAGTATTGTCAGAGCTACTGTGGGATGTGTATTCTGGCACTAGTTTGATTTCAGTTGCATTTCAGTTAGGATATGAGTACGTAGTATAAACACATTATATCTTTCTGATTATGAACAATATGATTGAAAAGTACAGTTGAAAAGTATAATCACCTTTGACCAAATGATGCCTGGTGGCTTTGGATGTGTGCATCCCGTCTTGATAACTCTCGTTGGAGTAAGAATGTAATCAACAGTGAGGTCATGGATTTCAATTAGATCCTCAGAAATATCCACTACCTTGAAACAAAATTAATATATTAACACGGATTGTTTTCTAATCAGTACCTTATTTTAATTAAAGATACAGAATAACAAATAGAATGCACTGTGAGATATGTGGCATCTTGTGGATGCTAGTCAAGCACTGTTGGCAATGTAGTATGTTGATTACATAAGTAAAATAGACCAGGAGTGACGAGTGGACTGACCTGGCAGTCGTGAACAACTGTGGCAACAACAGTAGACTCATTCACTGCTCCCATAGCGACCATCATGGCATATTCCATGTCTGCAAAACCCTCACCCTTTCCTATGCGATAGCCTTGGATTAAAAAAATAATAATACACAATAAGTAAGTACAATGTAAATACAAAACTATAGTAAGCACTAGCAGTACAAGTCTAGTTATAAAACATGACCGCTTTACCTTTTTCAGACACAGCCACAGACCCAACTACAACAAGATCAACTTTCACTTTGGCATCGAGACCTATCGGGACGCTGAAATCCTTCACACCCTGAGGGAGAAACGGTATTGTAGGATTGCTATCACATTTTAGTGTTGTGCAGAATTAAAACCAAGTGAAGAAGGGGCCCATGTCTTTAAAATGTAGTGTATTAAATATGTAGGAATATAATTAATTATAATGATTTGTTTTATTCACAGTATTAAATGGGTGCTAGAGTAGTATAAGTTTATAGCTGTGAAAAGTCGTGACCTGTGAGGTGGAGCACACACGCAGGTCCTCTTTGCTTGCTCCCTGTGGAGGGATGATCTTGTTGAACAGCCCAGTCCGCAAACGAGGTGTGGGCACCAGCAATGTTTTCTTGGCCTGAACGACAGAACACACATTGATAATACACTCACAAACAAACAAACAAACAAACAAACAAACAAACAAAACTAAAAAGCTACTTTAGAAACTAGGGGGGAAGTGACGTGCGTGAAAACAGCTGGAGGATTGCTGAGGAGAAGCACAAGTGCCAATTAATTTAGCAATGGCTCAAAATGGATGACACACAGTGATGAATGCGGCCTAAAAAAAGGCCCAAGACTGAGCCCAACTCCTTCAGGCCCTGCTGACTGAGTACCTGTAGCACCATTAACCGGGCCCCTTCCAGTGGTTTATCAGGGTCCACTTTCACCTCGTTGGTTCTGCTGAACACCTGGAGTTCAGACACCTTGCTGCAGGCACCATGAGCCCCCTACGGAATCACAGAGAATAGGAGGTGAGTGACACTTACTTCCAAAGTACAGAAGCGTGCCTGCTCCTGGGGCTTGTCTGGGTTCACCTTGACCACACTACTGGACTTGAACTCCTGCAGGACCTTGAGCTGATTGCAAGCTTGGGCAGCACCCTGTCCAACCATAAGGGATTTACATAGAAAGTGTCATGTATGGACATTGATAGAACTGAGTAACAAAGGACTAACTGTACCCGAACATGGTATCCACGCTCACGCATGATCAACGCAATTAATGGACACTTAAATGACCAGAATGTCACTTTGGGCAATCGTTTAAGGACCTACCTTAAAATTGGGAATCCTATTATGAACAGGCCGTGGGAAATTGGCAAGATTATTAGCTTCGATATAATCCCACACTTTTTTGCGGATGTCCCATTTGGTTGCTCCTACAATCAACAAGTAAACATGAAGGTTAAGATTACGCACTCAGTTACAACTCATTTCCAAACACTCATTTCCAAACAGTCAATGACATTTTCCGACTTTACCCCGGTTTATCTGTATAACTGCGTCCATTTTGGAGAGGGTAAATCGATCGTAATTATAAAAGCAGAACACTTTCATTCACTGTGCAGCGGTGGGCCGGGCAAAAATAGAACCGTTGCATGCATGCCTTGCTGTCAAAACACGTGCGCACTCCCCAATCCACTCAAACACCGAGTATGTCCTATGTCATAATAAGGGGTGGACAGGAAAAGGAAATGTTTCAGATATTAACACGGACCACAGTGCCCCTGCCGGATTGAGTGCGTACTGTAGTAAAACAACTCATTAAAACTAATAAAACAGACCTGCACGAATATGCAAATTACATGCGAGTTATTGGTGAATATAATGCTATATGAAGAAATAGCCTATGTCGTATCATACGGGTAAATTCAGAATTCTGTTAATTCTTGAAATAAACAAATTACTACTGAAGGTTATTAGAAAATTGAAAAAGGTAGCCCACTAGTATCTGTAAGATTTAAAAGATGCGCATCACACTATAGCCTACATTTCGCTGTTCTCTCTTTCATTTAACCTATTATAGGCCTACTTTAAAGTGTACCATGACACAATATTTCGGCTATCCATAGGGGGGCAGCCGAAACCAACCTTTGATTTTATTTTTAATAACCACCCTTTATGACCTGAGGGGTATTTCACAAAGGCAGAATTAACACATCCAAGAAGTGATAAAGCGAGGTTTGACATAGCGTTATCTAGTCATCCTAGCTCAACTCATTTCACTAACGCCAATCCAGGATCAGTAGGAGCGACTATGTCAAGGCAGGTGTAAGTAATTCAGGATGTGTGCGCGTTCTCGTTTCTGCCCCAAAGAACTCACGGTTGGAATAAAAAAAGACGCAGAAAATAGCGTCATTCACACAAAGTGAACAGCCGCTTTTGATATAGACTAACAATGAAGTAAAGTTGTCCTTTTTGGAATGGGGAATCATGGCTATTTCTGTAAAACAGCAGGAGTAGGCGTGGTAGACAAACTGAATGCAAATTTACGTATGCACCTGAGTGCTTCCACACGCAACGTCATTTAAAAAAAACGCTTGCCCCTGCAAAGATGCACATAGTATGATATACCTTTACATTATAGTTGAAAACACCTTCGAAAACTTGCCCCTCCACTTCCAATCAACTACAGTAGGCTATTCAGCAAACGTCTATCAACAAAAGAAGCAAACAACCTAGGCCTATGTTAATAATTATAAGGCTATCACAATTAAAATAATAACCATATGGTAGTAGGCAGACAATCCAGTTTGTTTTGCGAGCAAATAGTTTATAAATGGAATAAAGCTCCTTAAAAAATAGCACGGAGATCTGATTTAATTGACACCTAGCTGAACCAATAAGACAACATAATTATCATTAGAATTAATTTAGCTTGGCTGTTAGCCTGGTCGGAACAAGGTGCAGAGAATAAATCCCCATGGTAACTTATGTGCCATCTCTTTTGTGAAACCAAGTCAAGGCTAAATTCATCCAGGATAACCAAAAAATCCCAGCTTAATCCCTTATCTAGGTTTTGTGAAATACCCCTCTGGAATGACTTTGAAATGAAACCCACACAGCATGCCTCCCGAGAACCCCATGTGAAAACAAGTAGGGAGAAGGGATATGTCAACATCACAATAACTTGTCAGATTTGTTGACCAGAAATAATCATTCTGCAGAAAGGATCAGTGTCAGCAGAGGGCGCTGTCTCTGCAAATAGCACTGTGGAGGCAAGCTGTAGGCCTAACTAAGTCATTTACTTTCTCGTGGGACAGTTTTGCTGTGTGCATCTCAATGATAGAATACTGCACACCATATTCAAGATAACAAATAATTCTGATAAACCATAAGGGGGAAGCTTAATGTTGCAAGTATAGCATACATTGGCCGTGTGTTTTTGATTCTGATTTTTGAAGATGGTTGTAATCTAAGTTAAGGCTTGTATGAGGTTCTTGTTAAATGAAAGGGATAGTGAAAGGCAATTGAAACTTACTATTCCTCCTCATATACTCCTGCTCTGTCACAAATCCAAGCAGACATTCACAGACAGTGCTTTACGGTGATGTTTGGTTGTATCTCTTAATTTTCAGACTTCTAATATATTGTGGAAAATATTAAGATACAAATGTCAGTCTAATTCTGTATTTCTACATCTTTGGAGTTGAGAAGAGTGCTGTAGCACCACCACCCTGCTGTAGCCACACATAGGCTACACAACTCTGAATAATCAAAATGAGATGCTGTCTGAGAAATTACCAAAATACCACTTTATTGGGACATATGAAGAACGGAATATCAAATTTGTTTTCCTAATCTAATGCAAATTACACCCACATGTAGTAACTATACAGCAACATGTCCATTTGAGTTGTATGTCCCCAAGCAAAAGGAATATGAACTGCAGGGAACAGAATGTAGTTAAGCACTTTAAGTAATCTAAGACGAAGGATGAAGCTTATTATACCAGGAGCTGGCAGCATTACTGCATGCAAACTCAAATTAAATTCAACCTCTGATGGATTCTCTGCAGACATCTGGGTTAATTCAGTTTGTCTGGGTCAAATATCAAATGTCCTTTTTTTTTGCAACAGCAGAACTTTCACTGAAAGAGCATCCTAATTTGGTTGAATCTTCCTGTTGCCCAAACATATTTGGTGCAATCACACTCATGCTACCCGTTCGTTTCCACTGATGTATTATAGTATGTTGACATTTCAGGGAAAGTTTTTGAGTGGCAATGTAATACCAGAGACTTTCTAATGAGGAGACACAGCACTCAAAAAATCCTCCATAGAAACGCATGGGGCTATTTTGTAACAGCCGTTGTCTACACATATCCCACCCCTTCCTCGGCAAAACGTCATGAATACATTGAGCCAATCATGTGGTGTGATGTGAATACATTGAGCCAATCATATGGTGTGTTGTGAAGACATCGTGGCAATCATGTGTTGTGAACTCGCCGCTGGAGCAAGATTGGTGTCGTGAAGCCTTGCGCACGCGCATTTCTGCCGAATAGGATGCCCGATGAGTGCCCAAAAAGCGTTGCAATATGGCCGTCGAGTGGAGGGACTTGCCTAAAAGGACTTTGGTAATACCCTCAGGCTACTGCCTCTGTTGGCTCTATCTAAGTTAAGCGTTAAGATCATCTTCGATTATTATCACAGAGGAGCTGACATCCATCCAGCTTGACCAGAACAATGTCTGTTTAGACATTACAGTGCAGCAACACAGCAGAGGTCACTAACTTCTATCTCTAATCGATTTACTGTTAACAACTGTGATCAATACTCAAGAATGTATTGCATCACCCTTCACAAGAAACCTCCGCAACGAGCGATCAAATAATCAAAATAGAAAATAAGGACAGCACTCCCACTTGCAAAGAATTTGTCACGACAATATTCAGAGACAAATACTACAATACTATAATTGTCATTTTAGACAGACATTTATGCACATCATGCCAGTCACATCTGGATATGTCAGTAAGCTCAATTATACATGACTCAAATAATCAGTGTATGATTTAGAAAGAGTTGGTTAAGAGTAGGATTACAATAAGAAATAATACTATTGCAATAGCATCAGCTGCATAAATTGCATTTTAACTGCACTTAGTTACAAATTACATCAAATGATGCTTTATTGAAACAAAGGAATTAAAAAAGTAATTGTTGTCAAAGCTACATATATCACATAATAAGTATTGATTTAAATAAACAGTTAGGGTGCAGAAACTACTGAAATCAGTTCATCTGCACAACACTGTAAACGTCATAGACTGATTATGAGTATAATCCTGTATTAGACTGTAGGGATTCTCCTCATGGTTGGAGCTGTTTGGGACATCAGGGATAGTGCTGTACACATGATACACAGCAGACTAGAGAGAGGTACAAAGAAAGGGGGTGGGGGTGAGATAATAATTGGTAGCCATAGTCGAGTGTATGAAACTGATATATAAATACAGGAGTATACTTACATCCTGATCAGGATTCAGGGCCACTGTCATTTCTAAAACCCACACAACACATATTCTGCCCCTTTCCGCCACCAAAAGTCGACATGTGAATCATGTGGTATGTTGTGAGTACATCATGACAATCATGTGGTATGTTGTGAATACATCGTGCCAATCATGTTGTTATCTCACAGCTTGATGTTGTGAAGCCTTGCCCACGCGCAGTGTACCCAAAATATCTGCCCGATAACTACCCAAAGTGTGTTGCAAGATGGCCGCCGAGTGAGGGGACTTGCATGAAAGGTTCCATCTGGTTCCATTTGTTGTCTCGTATTGGCATCAGATTCTGACCAATCACTTGCATCGGCTTCTGACCAATCACTCACAGATCATATCTGCATTCTTCAGACACAGTGTTCTTACCTGAGGCTGCTGCTGCTGTAGATGCCATTGCCATATCACCCATCACACCAGGCTGATGGAAGGCCAAAAAACATCTTCAACTGATTCACACATTGAACAGAGGTTTGTTCATGTGGATTTTACTTGGCTAGTTTAGAATAACACAATGTCAGGTAGTATTCTGAATGAAGAATTTGATAAAATATGTGATTATGTTTTTCTCTTGTACTTACAGCAGAGGCAGTGCTCCTAGATCCCATACTTAGATTACCATCTGTCCAATGTAGAGAATATTATGTGAATACATACCCAGTCTGCCTTGTACATTCCAAAGTTTATTGTTATTTATTGTTTATTGTTAACACATACACACTTACATGTACGTCTAACAGGGGAAGCATCTACCTGTGGTCTTGAGACAGAAGGAGAAAGAGAAATAAACATAGGAGAAAAGAACATGGAGTATGCTCTCTCTTTTTAGCGTACATGTCTGTGTGAAAATTTAAAGACACAAGATATGTTCACACCAGTGACCACAGAGTCTGTGTAATGGATGACTGTAGCAGGTGTGGGAGGTGTGGGAGGTGTGGGAGGTGTTTGCACTTTTGCATTTTGCATGTGTGTCTGTACACATTAACATATGAGCATTTGGCTTAACAGCACAGTTTTGACCTTTTGGGAGCACATCTACAACCCAAATCACCCTGGGTTCTCTTTCGCATTTATTTCCTACTTGGCTTACCATTGCCAAAAGAGAAGGCATATTTTTATTATTAAAAAAAATATTATCATTAGGCTCATGATAGACCTACAGACATTTTTAATGTGGCTACAGCCAAACAAGTGTGTTGTAACGTTAACACATACCTTACCGAAAGAGATATGCATGCCGGTTAGGTGTCCACCTGCTGGGGGGTCACAATTTGCCTATTTGCCGGGGACACAATTTGCCTATTGTGTATCAACAACACTCAATAACAGGTATAATGTGATGTGTTAGTCACACAATTTCCCCTCTAAGAATTTGACAACCTAGTCCTAGGCTATTCAACTAGCTCGCTTGCTTGCAAAACTTCAGTAGCTGTGCAGTGTGCATCCGCTTCCTTATTTGTATTTTGAGTTGCCAGGTTTTATGACAAAACGGTTGAAATTGAAATTAAGTCATTGTGTAGGCTATGTGTAGGGTGTATTCCATTCACAATTTGGCAACCTGGGAAATGTCAGACTAACAGGAAAAATGAATGGATCCGTGATTTTAAAATGAAGTTTGACGGTCTTTATATATATATATATAAAACAGCACTCACCGACGCACTTATTCTTACTGTACTCTAATGTTTTTTTAAACTGTCCTAAAATTGTGAGAATTGTTCCAAAACATACTGTTTACCATGTTGTTAGTCGCTTTGGTTAAAAAGCGTCAGCCAAATGTAATGTAATGTAATGTAATGTAATATATTATATTATATATAATACAAAATGAACCGACTCCCGATAGTTTTAGTCCACTTTCTGGTCCCCTTTTAGTGGACTGCAATTCTGTAAACTTGACAGAGGATTTCCAGAGACCTGATGCCTTTTCAACTGATGTGTAATACCCATGGAGGTATAATAATTATATATAATACACTATAATATAAGACTCTGACGGACTGAGGAGGTCCTAATATAGACCCCATAGGCTTTGTGGCCAAATGGCCCTGTCATGCCGGGTACACGGCATCAAGGGTGTCTGCAGCACCCTCTAGAGGATCTGATAGATGGAGTCCTTTCTTCCATTGCACAATAAAACGTCCCACATACTCGATGCACCCGACCTACATGGCCAACAAGTTAGGACTAGGCTACTACAACAAGGCACGGCTGGCAACCACTAGTCACCATTTCAAGCTGCCTCCAGTTTGCCCTTGTCAGCCCAGTACAAAAGGAGTCACGTTGACCATTGACCGTTGGCTATTTCCACTAAATATTCAGCTCCTGAAATATGTTTTAGACAAGGTTCACGGAGGTGAACGGCTGGACAAACGCGAAATGACAAGGTGTTAACTAAACAATGTAGTAGGCCTAAGGTAGACAGGCTTTGAAAACCTGTAAGGTTAGGCTAGTCTGTCACAGCTAACTTTAAGCACAGCTTACACGCGCATAAGTTCAAATTCAATATCAGCATCACTCATTATCGGAAAATCCTGACAGCGAACCCGATGCAAAGCCAAAACGGGGACTTTACATGATGTCTTTTTTAAATCAATTTGTTGACCTTTACCGTTTCATGGCTTCTGCTGAGAAGTGCGCCACACACACTGAACTTGAATCAAGCATTCTTCAGAACGCAGCTGATCATCCCGTCTACTTTCACTTTCAATGAAATCCTGGTAAACGGAATACACTACAAGCGGCGTGATTTTCGGAAAGATGTGAAGCACAAAACCCGTCGTCATTGTCAGCGGCCTGTTATAACGATGGCCTGTGTTATGCAGAAATATAGCCTACCTCTGATCGACAGACCCCCCTCCCTCTAAAAAAAACTCATCGGATCTATACGAATTGCGTGGGTCTCATTTTCAAGTCGAAAAAAACGGAATTCCGTTTAAAAACAGAAGAATCACACCCCTGAATGTAGTCCACCAACAAATTCAATTATGGGCAATCTTCCGCCAATATTTTCTAGTGAACTCATTTATTTCCCACAAATTACCCACATTTTTGCTTCAAATCTGCCACAAACATTTAATTTTTGTAAGGGTATGTCTTGCTTTGTCAGTGGTGTTCTTTTCTAGGTCTTTTCTACATGCATGTAACTTGTTTGAGCTACTAATGCATACTTGCAGGACAGGGAGAGACATAGAGGTGGTAGGCCTATTGTTATGATTTGTAGTCAGACATCATGTAAAAATTACCACCACCACCACATCCTCTAACAATGCTGCAGATATTTTTAGGCATATATATGCAAGTTAAAAGCAAAAGACTCTAGTCTTTGAAGACAGATTTAACTTGACTGTTGAAACGTCAGTTTTTCTTTAAGTCCCCTAAATGCTACATACAAATGATGACTTGGATTCGAAGCTTATAAACTTTTAACTGTTTTGTCAAGACATTGTTTATGTTAATTAGGTGTACATCTCAGTGACCACTTAGAGAGGCAGCCAAGCCTCAACGAACAGGAAGAGTTCAGAGAAGCATGGTGTATCATACGACATGTTGGCAGTGAGACAATAAAGAAAGCTAAGTTAAGAGCAAATAAACTGTAATTGCCAGCAGTATTATTTGACATGTTTAAATGTTCACTGATCACAGTCTTTGAGGAAGGAATCTCTGGCAGGTTAGGTTTCAGTATGTCAGATCTATCTATCTATCATCTATGAATTTCCAGAGTCTTTCTTTATTTCAGTTCTGCAGCATCCTACAGCATCTCCTCTAGGCCAGTGTTTTTTTTCTTAACTGGTGGGTTGGGACCCAAAAGTGGGTGGCAGAACCATTCTGGGTGGGTTGCAGAGCTTGTGGGTAAAAAAAAGCCACTTTATCAGATCCTAATATCGGACCTTTATTTTGATAGACTTTATTCGTATATCAGTCGTTGCCATGGACATAGACAATGTTAATGTGACAGGTCATGTTAGACATCAGTTTAGTGGTACCGTATTTTCCAGACTATAAGTCGCACATTTTTTCATAGTTTGGCTGGTCCTGCGACTTATAGTCAAGTGCGACTTATTTATGAAAAAAATATATAATTGAACATGTTTTTAAATGTTAATTTATATTAACTGACATGAACCCTACATGAAACATTACGTCTACAGCCGCGAGAGAGCGCTCTCAAATGAACAAGTCCTGTGCACTTTGAGTCAAAGATGTGCTTGTACTATGCCTGAAACACACGTGCATACCTAAATCGTCAAATTATGGCCGGGATTCTATTTATAGCAAGGCCTCAGGTTTGGACAAATAAAAGCCAGTATAATTTTGTTTCAATTTGTAATATTTTATATTGTTGGTTGGTATTGTTGCCAATGAAAAGTCATTGTCCTACACCATGAGTCTCCAACAGGTTGCTCTCATTGCTCTCAAGCTACCAGTCACATGCCGCCCCCTTCTGAGCTAGAGGCTGAAGCAGTAACGTACATTTAAACACAATTGTTGCTGCCAGGCATCAGCCTATGAATTTTATAAAAAAAATAAATCATGGATATTTTAAAAAATAACTACATTTAGGCTATCTTAGACCTCTTTGGCTATACGGAATAAGGTTTCCCTTGCAGCACAGCACACGTATGGATGGCAAAATCCCGACACTACATGAAACTTAATAGTAAGCCATTAAATACCCCACAGATTTCAGTGGTTATCAGTCCCGATATTTAGCAATATAATAAAACAGTCCAAACGTAAATTAAATCTCAAATTGAACATCTGTTTTTGATAGCCTACCCATGCCGCTGCAAACGAAAAGTAGGCCTTTGTCTCACAATAAAACGCAAGAAATAAAGGACTATATAGCTGACTCGAATACAAGCCATGGCCAAATAAAGGTTCTGTGCTTTGCGCAGCCTAAATTTGAGGATTTACGAGTCTCCTAAACATTCCTCACTCGTTATCAGACAAGCTTGAAAACATTTGAAAACAACACTCACTGCCATGTAATATTTGATCGCTGTTTTGCTACTAATTATCTTTCACGTAATGAATACGCACAGAAAGTGAAAGTAGGCCTACTGTGCGCTCCGTGTCTGTAGCTGTCTGTTCACGTCCGCAACGTCAAATGGAGAAGTCATCCATGTTCTCTCGCATTATAGGCGGTCATGCTTCTGTGTTTGCAAAATTCCTGACGGTTCCTGATCGCTAAACATTTGTTTTCCTTTCCTGTCGATAGCGGTTGATGTTGAAGCACCTAGGCTATAATTTGACTTCAGCGGTGACAAATCCTGCTGAGAGAGAGAGAGAGCAACGAAAGAGGCACCCCAAAGTGGTCCTGCGCGCGCGCGTGTGTGTCTCTGCATGGGGTTCAATTGAAGTCAGAGTTGGTCCGTCAATAGTCCCGCATTCAGGCCGCTCCATTATTATATTAATGTCAGACAGCGCTGTAAAATGTGTGGGAATTTCTCGCATTATGATGGCTAGATTTGCGGGACTTTTATTATTATGCTCAATACTAAGTAATAATTTATTCGCAATACCCGCAATCCCGTGCTGGAATTTAGACCCTGGTTTTAAATGCACATCTTTTTTTCTCTCGCTCTCTTGGAGGCCAGCCAAGCAATTGTTCTGCTGTCAGTCTGTGCCAATATATCGTCCAAAAATGATTGATTGCATTGCATTCTCCACATTTTTAGCTAAATTTTCATGTACCACATCAGCATTTTTGTTCAGTGATTTTTTTGTAAATTGCTTTACAATTAGCGTCGGGCCCTTGTCAGCAGCCTTCGGCTTGCCTCTTGCCATCACTCATTCGTCTTCAGTAACATTCCCTGTAGAATTCTCAATATTTTTGGCCTCAATGTGTCCAGTTACATAGTCTGTCTGTTCTTGGTCTTGGATTTTGTGAAATATATTTCTAAATATCACCTGCTTGCAGCAGCTTCGGTCTGCACTTCCTTTTAAAACCGTGATCTTTTCTCTCTCCAGCATTTAATCTGCTGCCCGGTTTGTCTCCCACATCGTCCAAAATGCTTGATTGCATTGCATTCTCCACATTTTTAGCTACATTTTCATGTACCACATCAGTATTTCTGTTCAGTGAATGTTTTGTAAATTGCTTTACAATTACCGTCGGGCCTATAGGCCTATCGCCTGCTTGCTTCGGTCACCTCCTTTTAAAACTGCATCTTTTTCTCTCGTGAGCATATAATCTGCTGCCATCTTGTGACTCCACATTGCCCAAAATGCTTGATTGCATTGTATTCTCCACATTTTAGATACATTTTGGTCTACCACATGGCATTTTCTTTCAGTGGATCTTTTGCTTTGCAATTACCTTCCTGCCCTCTTCTTGGCTGCCTTCACGCCTTCGTCTTAATTAACATGAATATTTTTGGCCTCAATAATCCATTTACATAGTCTATGTTTTTGGTTTTGGATTTTGTGAAATACATTTCTAAATAAATGCGACTTATATATGTTTTTTTCCTGCTCATGACGCATTTTTTGACTGATGCGACTTATACTCAGGAGCGACTTATAGTCCGGAAAATACGGTATACACAAGTAGGCTACCACCCTGAATATTTGAAGTAGGACTTGGATTCACTTAAATTGAGGACAAAATGGGACTGAAACCCCAGTGTGTGGTGAGCAGTGAATTGCTGGCACATGAGAGCATGAAACCATAAAAACAGAAATGCTACATGGAAACTAAGCACCCCTGTCAAAGACAAACCTGTCGACATGGGCGGATTATGAACTTTTGGGCCCCTGGACCCAGATGTGTTAAGGGCCCCCCACTAATTGTCGCATATGTGGGAGGGTGGTTTGGGGGCCCTCCCCCAGAAATGTTTGAATTTGTTTGATGTGATTTCCTGTATTCTGGTGCATTTTGGGGATGGCCAATACTAAATTCAATCAGATTCATAGCCTACACCCTGATTTGTTGATATTGAGGCAATGATTCCATGTGTAACGCTTCTAACTTAACGCAATATATAGGACCACTATATTACCAGAGTTATCAGAGCTGGGTTCGGCTATAGGGAGAGAATTGGCAACGACCAGTATTTAGATGAAGAAAAAGACAATAACATGAATGTTCACGTATCCTTTAAATCCTCAAAAAAAAGGGAAAAAGTAGAAAAATGCAAAAAAGATCTTCGTACGTACTTTTGTAAAGGAAAAAAAAATGAAACAGGGCCTTACTAACCACTACCCGGGTAGGAAATTAGTGATGTGTATCTTAATCTTATCTGTAATCCAGAACAGGTTGCGTCCAGGCCACAGGCATCACAGGTAGGCGCACACACACACTGGTCACAGTCCTTAGGATGGCTCGCCGTATCTCTCTCGCAGAAGATGTACAATAACAAAAAAACAATCTGCACACGGCAGTAGGCTTGGGAATTGGTTCCAGTTTCCGGTTTGGAACCGGTTCCAAACGTTCCGATCCATCGGAATCGTACACACGTTAATGATTCCACTAACGACTCCGAACATCCATTCCCACGTCGCGGCACGACGTCACAGTATGCAAAATTTAGACATTTTAAAGCATTCAACTTCTGCAGTGTTTCCCCTACAATGTAGGCTAGTCAGCAACGCCACTCCTAGAATTCAAGCGCTGCTGCAAAAAATTGCCTAATTAAAAAAACACACCAAGTGAACTTAGGGAACAGCTGCCGTTTGTTTAGGTTTGATGTCAACAAATAATAGTAGGCTAACGTTGAAGGCGCAGTCAGGGATTTCACAGGAGATCACGTTTGTTTGTGTTTATGTTTTAACTTTATTAGCAGACGCAATTTTGTGCAAAAAAACGTAGCCTACATTATGTTAACCAAGGAACCAAATTAAACACGCCAGCGAGATAGCTCGCCTCTACCTTCAGTAGCCTATTCCCAGATAAATTCCACGCATTGTTTCGTTTTTGTTTGTTATACAGTCAATGCTTTCAAGCCCTGTGTTGCTAACATACCTAGGCTGTGAAACTAGCCTATTGGTGGGTTTAATTGAATTTCGGTAATAGTATATGCAACCATTTACATCTGTGGAGATAGTTTGTAATTTCCTGTAGAGCTCACCAAAATCATAGAAATGATACAAAACACTTATCTGCTATAATCCAAGATAGATTTGCTTTGAGTTGTTAGGCTTTTGAGCATTTATTTTACCAAATGACATGGAAAACACAATTTATTTCATCCATATATCCTTATGCACCATGCACAACAACGCTACTAAGTTAGCTTAAAACCGTGAGAATCAGTGTTGCACGGTCTGCCCGAAATTAAGCGGTCACCCGCGGTTATTAGTCATAAACAAAATATTTTAATGATATTCGGGTCATTTGCGGGCGGGTCAGTTAAAATTAATTAAATATATATTTTCTACAAATAGGCCTACTTAAAATATCACGAGAAGGCTAGCATCAATACAGTAAAGCATCAATACAGTAAAGTCAACAGTAAAGAAGCTGAAGACGCCAGTTAAAATAATAAAGACACCCCTTCAGGAAAAGCGATATAGGCTATGGGAAATATTGGGAAAGGTTCTTAAAGAAGATGACAGTAGTACAAGTTATGGTCTATGTAGGCCTACTTCTTGCGAAGCCATTTAAAAGTATGACAGCCAAAACGGGCAGCCTGCAGGAATAAATGTTATGGCACAGACTATACAGCCATATCTACCGGTACGTTCGCGCATGCATAAAAAGTTACCTTAGTTCGTTGTGTTTGTGACTTTAAACAGTGGATGTGCTTTAGTAAAGCTTTGTGCGTTTTGACCAGCAATGTATCTCTCTTGCCTAACTTGCCTCACCATTTCTGTTTTCGAAACAAAGATGTATGGCCTTCAAATCTTATCCTAGTGTTCTAATCCTTGGTGGTTGCGTGCGTGCTTGCGCTCTTATTCTCATTCTCTCTCCTGCGCAAACATTATGTCCTGCATGCCTACTGCGTGTAGTTCAACTGCATAAAGTTTCGCAAATAAATTAGTTTGTTTTACAGAAATGGCCTACTGCCACACTGCATGCAGGCTATAACCAAAATCACACATTTTGTAAATAAGCGGGTCGGGTATAATTTTGTCCTAATTAATATTCGCAGTCCGAGTTGCGGTTGGGTTCATTAAAATATCGGAGGACCGCGGGCCGCTTGTGACCCGCACAACACTGGTGAGAATCAAGCAAGCCTCTCTGGCCGTCACGGCCTTAAAGTGGCAGGCACTCAATTTGACCTGCACCGCACCAATACATTGTAATGACATGAAAGAGTCTATATAGTTTATACAGTGCTGTGCAAAAGTTAAGACACCAAGCTAAAATTGATTAAAAGGAGGAATACAAATAATCTTTTGGAAATTGATCTTAATGGCTTAATTTAAAAAAAAAAAAGAAAAATCAAGCCTTTAAGGACATCATTTACATTTACATACATTTTTTTGTGAATGTATCATGTATCGTAAATAAATAAATGTTATTATATAAATAAATGTCTTAACTTGTGCACAGCACTGTACATTGTAAATAGTAATAGCTTGTACAGTGGCCTGTGATTAAGCTTTATTTTTTGTCATAATTTGTAACTCAATCTGTCAATTTCTTTCGACAAAATCCACCAGAAGTCATTTTTTCAAAATCTTCTGGGGGGCTTCCTACGATCAACAGCACCGCTGCTGGAAAGAATTCTAGGGGAAACACTGTTCTGTATTGATATTGCAGCCTTGGTATTCATTTTCTAAAACCACTTTAAATTAGACATTCAAAGCCAACAACTCTCAAAGCCATCCTATAAGTGTTCAGCAAATGGTACAGGAATCGATATGGGAATCAATAAGGAATCGCATCGATAAGCAGGTTCGACAATGGCATCGATATCGATAATTTCTTAACGATGCCCATCCCTACACGGCAGTGTAAAATACCTCATTAGTGCCATGCAGGATCGTTTCACTTCATACCATAAGTATTAACACTCAAACTCAAATATCATTTCTCTGTCTAATGTAAATCATGTACTGAACAACTGTGCAATACAGCACCAGTTCAGTAGAATGACAGTGTGTCATTTGCAACTCTAGTTAACATACACCATGTACATTCACAGTTAACCAAATACAATATTAACAGTCAGCCATTAGCAACTTACTATGTGTATACCACATCATATTATATTCAAAACGTCATGTAGCTTAAACATTGTCTGCACGCGCTCCTACATCATGTCACGGCATGCATGCATGCCCACGCAGGGTGCACGTGATCAGAAAAGAAAGCGCCGTTCTAAACTAACACGGCGGGTTTAAAACAATAACATTCATTTTCAATATATCTCCGACTGTTTTTTTTTTTTTTACCTCTATATACATCAAAATAGTTCGTTTTACCTCAAAAGTAACACACTGGCTTGCTTAACGGAAACACACACTCACCGGAGATTCAATGATTTAAGACACAAACGATGTTCAGGAGTAATAATTCAACCGGAAACGTCTTCTTGAAAAAGTTAAACAAAGGATTAGTTCAAAAATAAACGGTGAAGTGTCGAAACGTTGATAAATCTTAATCTTTTTTTCACTCGCAATATCTCTATGAGCTTCAGGGGAATCATGGGAAAAATGGAAAAATGCAGTTGTGGACTCTTCCTCTATGTGCAATGGATGCACTCGTTCACATGCAGCACAGCGCCCCTTAATGGACAGGGGGCAAACGCTACAACTACATTCAATAACCCAGTGCAATTTATGTGGGTTACACATGCAAAAGCTTGGGCTTCAGGGTCCCCTGACCCCATGGGCCCCTGAGCCTGGGCCCAGTAGGCCCGTGCAGTAATCCATCCCTGCCTGTCGAGTACTTTGAAAGGTGACATCAGGAGTTGAAGACCTCACAAATGTGATGCCAAACATCGATGTCGATGATTTGAGAAATTGACTGATAAAAATGATAAGACTCAAATATTCAACAGAGATGCTTTCAGAAAAGTACAAGTGACTGAATAAGAATTGATCAAAATCATTCCAAGGACACACTCTATCCTTACTAATTATCCTAACTGACTAGGTCCTTTAGAAAGCAGCCAAATCAGGTGTTCTGCAGTACATTGTAAATGCTGTTGTCCTGAGTGGATTCAAGTTGGCTATACACATGCTCCACACTGGAGGCACAGTCCTCTTGGTCGGCCACAATCGGGATATCAGGGATGGAGGAGTACACAGGATGCACTGCAGACTTAAGATATGGAGGAGAAACAGGGATATAGACATGTATTCACTTATTTACATACCAGTTGGTTCAATATTGCAAACAACTTATCTGTATTATATTTTACCACGTCTGCTCACGGACCACTTGGGATAGCTTGTGGACCACCAGTGGTCCCCGGACCACACTTTGAGTAATCTGAGTACCCAGAAGCTCTCTGGTTTAGGCTACATATCACATAGGACTTACTCTTTCCTTGAAAGAATGCTTTTTGCTTAATTTAACCATGAGGTGCCGAGTCTTACTGGTTAGTACACTAGCAGTTTTTTTGTCATATTTTCTGTGTGTAGACGGCCTGAAATAAACCACTGTGAAAGTTGAAGAGGCCCCATCTTTCACTGTGCTTTCACTGTGGTGAAATATGAAACATGGTCCACACCCAAAAAAGCCTATACTGTTGATAAGTGTTCAAGACTGCATCCGGTACATTCGCCACACATCTGTATTGAACGTCCTGTACCTAAACAGTTAGGTACCAATATGTGTAGCTTTACACCCCTACTTCAGGTGCATTTCAATTCATAGAGACTTGTGATATCTACAAATATCTACCAACCCAATGTCACAACCCGGTCCAGAAGCCTCATTTCCTAGCCTGTGACTTGAGATGCCTTTGCTGCTCCGGTCCGGGTTTTCCTTCTGCCTTGGCTTTTGGTTGACTGACAAGGGAGGCGTCCAATCACCTGTGTTTGCTCTGCTACACCTGCTGCCACTCTCCTCGTCAGCCATGGCTTTTAAGCCATGCCATGTGGAACACTCTTTGCCAGATCGTTCAGTGTGGATTCTTGCGTTGTCTCATGTTCTTGCTGGATTTACTGTTTTTTGACCAAGGATTGTTTTTGGACTTTGTGATTTTGCCTGAACCTTTTTGGAAACCTTTGCTTGGACTTTGCTTGCTCTTTGTTATTGACCTCTGCCTGTTCTGACACGTGAGTCTTGCCTAGCCCCTTTGCTTAACTGCCTGCAGCCTACCTGTGTACCAAACTCTGTCTGTTTTTGCCACTCTGGAGATCTGTTTGAGCCCTGCCTGTACTGCTGCCTGTGCTTTTTTTGCCTACTATGTTGACTCTGCCTACCAAGTGGTTTTGCCTGGCTGCCTATTTTTGTGTTCTTCAACATTAAAACCTAATTAACCTTTAATCAGTTTCTGAGCCCTGACACCCAAAGAGCCAATAAGTGTGTAACCATAGGCCCCAGCTGTGGTGCAACTGGCTGGGGCAGGTGTTAACTAGTATTACTAAGCTAGGTCGAAGTAGGCTACTCCCAAGTGCTATTACGCCACACATTGTAGTTCTCCTGTTCATTTGCTTGGAAAATCGTCATGTTTCATGTTGTGTGACTTACACATTTTTATCAACTACTTGTGCAACTGTATTTAAGTAGGAAAAATGTGGATGTTTTTGATTAGCCTACTGCTATCTTCCTCTCTCTATGGCTACGTCTGAGCCCGCTAGCATAGCAACATGCTAACACATTCGCGCCGCGCACCAGAGTGTTTGAGTGCACGTACCGACACGGGAGAGGTATGATTTAACTCGTGAAAAGTTAAGGTAAGAACATGTATTACTACTGACATTGGGTGGCGTGTTCCTTTAAGAAATTTATTCTGCTGAAAGCAACTGGTCCTGTACATTATGACCGGCCCTAGTCAACGCTAGTTACAATAAATAAACACACACACACACCAAAGTAAGATTTATTCATTTCATTTTAGGCTATTTTTTCCAAATAGTTTGAATAGCTTAAGAAGAATTGTGTGCAATCACTGTTATGGTACTGTTACTACACAGCACATAACTGTACATATCTGATAGGGTTCATACTGCAGACATCCCAAGTCTCCCAGAAGTTCCGGGAGTCTCCCGCATATTGATAATTCGCCTATTTCACGCCGCCATTTTGAATATCGATAAGCCGTAAACTCACTTCCGGTTAACAATGTCTTATGGAGAAACTAGTTATCGGAGCTATCTACAAGGCTCCCTGATGCCCGCAAATTAGGTTAAATCTCCCGGAATCTAGAGCGAGCAAGAGCGCGCACACACAAGACCGAAACTTCAAATCATGTGTGCATCTCGGTAGAGAGAGGGAGAGATGATTTTAAGAAGTGTCGTTTCATTTGCATATTATTCAGGACTAGACTACTAAATGGCTATTTGCCAAGTCTATACATAAAGACCAAACTACCAAAATATACATATTTTATTATCACAATTTCTACTAGGCCTTCCTTATTTGGTGTGCTGAGTAGGGACAATGAATTAACAAACATAGGCTATTCATCACTATTTCAGGGTCTGCTGAGACCGAAATAGATAGAGAAACAAACAGAAGAGAAGAGAAGTAGCCTATGCTCTCCATTTTAGTGGAGTACATGTCTGTGTCGAAATAAAGTCCAAAGATATACTCTCACCAGTGACCACAGAGTCTGTGTAAGGGTGGACTGCTGCAAGGTGTGGGAGGGTGTGCATGCATTTTGCACTTCTGCATTTGAGTGCTACAGCAATGGGTGCCACAGAAAACAAAACTAGAGAGGGAGACAATGAGCAGGGAAGAGCTGCATGGGGATGTCAATAATCAGGAAAAAGGCCAGTTTGAAGAGTCGGGGTTTGAGGGCCTGTTTCATGGATGCTAGGGTGTTTGATGTGGTCAGGTCTGGAGCTTCTTCCTGGTGGCCTTGAGTGTGTTTGCATCAACTGATCTGAGACAATGGGTGGGTGTGGCGGATGAGGGGGTCGGACAGGTATGGAGGGGCAAGGTTATTAAGAGCTTTGTAGGTGAGAAGTATTTTGAAGTTGATCCTGTGTTTGACTGGGAGCCAGTGGAGGTTGTGGAGGACTGTGGTCATGATGACGGGTGGAGGTGAGGAAGCGGGCAGCTAAGTTCTGGACATATTGAAGTTTAGAAGTAATAAGGGCATGGATGAGTGTTTCAATTGCGGTGAAGGACTGTGAAGAGCCAAGGTGTATAATGTTGCGGAGATTAAAGAAGGCAGTTTTGGCGACGTGGTTGACATGTAGTAAGAAGGAGAGGATGGGGTTGAAGATGATTCCAAGGTTGCGGACCTTGCGGAGCAGGATTACATGATACCCATGTAAATATGAAATAAATAATGTAAATAATACTGTGGTGTGGATGAATGTATGTGTACATTGTGTGTGGGTGGTGGGTAGACTACGTCCCATTTCCACTGGTCCCATTTCCACAACTCGTACGAAAAAGGGGCTGTGTTATTCTTGTATGCCTGTTACATGTAAGGGATAATGGGCGACACGGTGGTCTGTTCACAGAAGTTAATGCGGTCGAGGTTGTAAAAAGCGGCCCGGCGCGAATCGGACCGTTTAAACCTCGTGGTGCATTAACTTCTGTGAATTTCTTCCTCGAAATCAAATATCCCGCTTTATTCCACTGTTGCGTTGTGTTCATTTCCTGTTACAATTTAAATGTTTTTGTCGCTAAAACTGTCTTGTTTGTAGAACTAATTTCTTCCGACCGTAGGCCTATCAACTAATTTCTCAACTCCCAGGACAAACTGCCGTTACTAGTTCTAAATGGATGGTTGCTCTGACCCAAGGCCAGTCGTTAGTTCTATCTCTCCCGTTGTCCGGGCGTATCCCAAGATTCTGATGAACTTTAGCTTTGTAACATCGCTTTTAACCTGCTGTCATCCATCTAGCTAAAAGCCACCTCCGTCATACAGTATGCTACAATGTTGCAATGTTCTGAACGTCTGCATTTTACAGCTCGGATGCAACGTGACGGTTCATTTAAACTTCACAACGAGTTCGGCGAATTAATATACAAGTGTGATACGGCCAAAAAAATGGATCTACTTCATAGGTGTGCAGATAACATACGGTTAATGGTCGTTCTAAATTACGTAGGACAATGGGAAATTCAACCAGGCAGTGGAATAAGCTGGTAATAAATGGCCGAGAGCCAATCAGCATGTGCAGTTGATTCCTACGTCACAATACTATTGAAATAGCATCAGCTGCATCAACTGCATTTTAACTGAACATAGTTACAACTTAAATCAAATTATGCTTTATTGAAATGAAAAAAGTAATAAAGTAATTGTTGTGAAAGCTACAGGTATGAGTTCAAGTATTAAGTACTGACTTAAATTAAAGGAGAATTCCAACGATTTTTTCATAGATCTGTTTCTTGAGGTCACCCGAGTACTGTCGGTACAAAAAAAGACGCTTCTAGCTCAAGTTGCTGCGGCCAACTGCTAGAGCTGCCAGGCAGCTACAGTGCTGGAGTGTACCATTGTAGCTACCTGGTAGCTCTAGCTGTTGGCTGCAGCAACTCGAGCTAAGTGGAGCCAATTGTTGACCCTTTTTTCGTACCAACAGTACTCCGTTAAACACGACAAACAGAAAACTATTTGAAAAATCACCGGATTTCTTCTTTACCAATTAGTCAGGTGTAGATACTGAAATCAGTCCATCTCCACAACACTGTAAATGTCATTTTCCTCCTGTGTATACTGAAGATGAGTATATTCTGGTATTAGACTGTAGGGACTCTCTTCATGGTTGGAGCTGTTTGGGACATCAGGGATAGAGCTGTACACATGGTACACAACAGACTACAGAGAGGTACACAGAGAGAGAGAAAAAAAAGAGTAAGTGCAGTGCCAAGTTTGACGTTGTTTGGATAAGTAATGCAAAAGATATCATTATTGTATATCAGTAAAGGAAGCACACATTGGCTTTCTCCGCTCTAGCCACATCTCACACAGAGTTTTGGCCGCACTGAATCAGGGCACAGCACGGGTCAAGATGCAAGATGTTTTGGATGATAATCATGTCTGACATCAACAATAAAGATTCCCTGTATGCAGTTTGCTTGCATAAAAATGATTCCGCAGATCTTGCAACAACACGCCAACAAACACTGTGTATGCAGTGGCCATTCAAAATTAAGTAAAAATGATGTGCAATAAACTGACACTTCAATAGCCAGGCTACTTTGGACTTGACACTTTGAATAAACAAACAACAATTCCAACTGCAAGATCCCAAGTTGAAATGAGTGATGGGCTAATGGTTCCAAATTTAAGGACATTTCAGAATGCTAGATAGATAGATAGATAGATAGATAGATAGGATACTTTGTCAATGCGCAAAATAAGTAACAGTAGTCTGAAACGAAATGCTGTTTTACATCTAACCAGTGGCGCAAATAACTGACATGTCCAAATGGGCCTTGATGAAATGTGTCGCTAGACTGTTCATACACATTATAACGGGCCAAAGTTGAAGAGCTGTTGTCCGTTATTGTTCATGCAATTATAGGCTGATTCATGTTCCCTTGCATTGTGTAACTGAGGTCCATGGCTAGTCTGGCTTTCACCAGACCAAGCTCAATCTTTTAAGAAATCAAAAAATAAATCGCGGGCAGATCAGGCTGGGTTCACCCAGCCTAGTCCATAGGCGCCAGGGGCGCAGCTACCCATTTTTTGAGGGGTATGCAACAACAAATTGGCCCCCCCCCCCCAAAAAAAAAAACAAACAACTAAAGTAAAACAAAAGGCCAATATTTTACACTATTAGTGTAAATTATTTTTAAAGAAATTCTGCCAATTTGAACTTCAAGTATTGTTAAATGGTGCATTGTCACTTTAAGAGTCTAAACGGTTCTCATAACATCTTTTTGCCAGCTGTTGCTCACAAAGGATAAGGCTGATCCAACTCTAGCTCACATTATCAGCACAATATTAAGCTATTAATATTAGGATTGTTAGGAAATGGAAACATGTAATGAGTTGTAGCTAGCGTGACATTTCTGTTTGCAGTTTGCCATTAAAAATTCAGTATGAGCATGGTAGCCACCTAGCTATCTTAATTGAATAGGTTATGTTTCAATCGGCATATGCTTAGCAAACGCTAGTTAGTCTGTTAACATCAATATTGGCAAGCCTCCAAGCACAGACGTCACACTTTAAATCCTACCTGTTGCTTTTCACCATCCACTTATTTAACTACTGTCGCATCCCTTGACATGCCATCTCATTTTCCCTCTTTCTTTTTCTATGTTAAGCCCCCGACAGCTTGTTTTGCTGTAGGCCTATCCATCTTTTTCAATAGACGAAAACTCACTACTCGTACCTGCTCACTCAGCGCTCACGGCGCCCCCACTCCCTTTTCTATGTCAAAATTCTATGATGAGATAGGGCTCCTGTTATTTAACATTGAGGAAATGCAGAAATTATTTAGAAACGTACAACAGTAGCTACATATAGAATATACCAAATATGTTCTTATTATAGGCTATATATATTTTTTTACCATCGCTTTGGCGCCCCCACGGTGCTGCGCCCCTATGTGCCGAATATAGCGCATAACCAATTTTTGCGCCACTGATAGGCGCCCAATATTGTTTAATTTTCCGATTGAGATATCCACGCTCTGGCTATTCTAAATGCATCAGGGAGTTATGACGAAACTGTAACTAACAAACTAGATCCTAATAGAAACCTGTTAGCTTCCCTAAGCTACAGGTAGGCTTATAAGGTAGGCCTATTTACAACATATGTTGTAACATAACATTGTCAATAGGCTATGCTGGCGACACAAATAAAATCTCCTTTGGAAACCATGGCTTACGCCAATTACAGTATCAAGCGGACTTAAACTGCCATATCGTGGCAAAGTTGTAATAAAATTCACGCAGCTCCATGAGTCAAAAAGTGCGAATGAAGTAGCCACTTCTAAATGGGACCCACTACACAGTAGCTTAAGGTGTGTTGCTAAAGCAGCCATAATGAAATGAAGGTGTCCTTGTTTGGATACTTCACACACACGTACTTTTTAATTTCACAGACTACAACTACCAAGCTGGAATCAAAGCACATCGATTCCCCTCTCACACCCTACATGCACTTAAAACAAAATAAACAGGCGTCTCAGTCTCACGCATGTAAAGGCAAAACCGTATCAGACCGGTGTAATGTTGGTAAATCTTCCATTGCACAGAATGATTTTTGTAGCACGTGCAGCAAATGACAGTCGAAAGATACAATTACAGTTCTGCTATCAATTTGCTTGGTATTACCGCATAGTTTTCTACAAATGCAATCAATCAAATTGGCCTCCATCACTCAACCAACGCTAACGATAACATTACCTAGGTCATTATTGATATCATGATATTCTTAAATTAACGCAGGCCTAGGCTAGAATAGCCTAGGACTCCGCCCCTGATTGATATTATAAGATTAACGTACCTGCAGTAAAAACCAAGCATGTCCGATAAACATCCTCAGATTTATTTTGGCTTCAAGAAGAAATGGGAATTACATTTCATGTGAACATCATCCTATCCTTATTAGACGCGTCCATTGTTTTTCCAACCCACTTTTAACTTCCAACAAAATTACGTCTCACTGCAACGATGCGCCATCTAGTGGACAAACGACTACTTATCGCCAATACTGGAAATGCAGCCATGATGATGATATTTTTTTTTTATTTTGGCTTTCTTTTAATCCTACTGAATTTGTAATTATGTATCGGCCGTTCTAATACCGATAGTATGTGGGTGCCTGTGTGTGTGCATGTGTATATGTGTGCACCGCCATCTACAGGCCAATGAGTGTACAGTCACTAAATGTACACAACCTAATTTTTTTTTTTTAGAGCCCCCCCCATGGATGAAATTCTACGAAACTTGGCATACCCCCAGAGAATGCCAGGTCAATCATACACATAAAATGTGGTGCAGTTCTGAACATCTTAACTGAAGATGGGGGCAATTAAAAGCAGAATAATATTGCATTTTCATTTTTTACCGGGGGGGTGCAAATCACAAATGAGTGATTATGGGCCTGGTTGATGTGGGCCCTTGAGACCAACATACCATAAAAGATTCTTCATCCTCAGTGCCACGGTTCAGGTAGTTGTTTAGGAAAAACTGCTTTTTGTAGGTTTCATTTTTTTTGAGGTGTAAGGTGACGGATTCTCTATAAGATATGTAAATATCTCCAAACTCCAAGTCTGGTAGATACTTTGCCAGCTTCAAAGCAATGAAAACATCAGCGGGTGCTGTGTAACGTTATGGATCACACGTTCTGAGTATGTTAATCTTTTCTTGATATCTATTTGAACATTTGGTGACACAATGGTCTAAATAGTTAATTGATTGTAGTATTGGAAATCTGCAATTCCCCTGGCTGGCCACTGTTCGTCGCCATTTTGTTAGCGTTTCTTGCCCGCCAGGTATCCATGGTAATCACGTGACTGCAAAGTATGAATACCACCAAAGACTGTTTTTGAGTCATATTTTTGCAAATCTCATGATGATTCATCTTTCTACAAAATGGTTTGTCTCAGGGCTCGAATTACGTGGGAGCCAGAGGGAGCCGAGCTCCCATAGAGTGACGACTGGCTCCCATGAAAGCAACAAAGTCAAAAACCTGAGGGGGTCTCTCATATCTGAAGGTGTCTGGCATTGTAATTTACTCTCAAACAACCGCTCATTATCTATCCCTGTGCGATCTCTCACCATTAAAGACGTTAAATTAAAATATAGGCTACTACGGGACGTAGACCTACTACGCTCTTGAACGCAGCATGACACTTCACCACCACACCACTAGACTATATGAGCAAACCGTATCGATTTGACAGCACTCGCAAATCTGAAGAAGTCACCCTGCTTTGATGTGTTTTGTCTATTTGCATAGGCGTTCATTGGGCTAGCCTACGTGGTTTGATACGTGCTGAAAAGTCCTGTTTGCTGTTGAACTTGCGCTTTACCTATTCTATGTTGATTGACAAAGCCATACATTATGGCCCATAATGCAGCCTACAATGATTGTGTTGTCTGATCTAGCTATCCTCTGCCATTCAGAGCTCTGGAAAGTTCCCAGCTATTTTGAAACACCTGTTAGCAATCTCTGATGTCGGAATATTCAATGGCTACCCGACAATATCTCAGTGCAAACTCCAAAATTTTTCGTCTATTAATTTTCCACGGTTCAACACATTAGCCTACTAGAACATAATTGGCTGGCTTTATTCATTTCTGCCAGTTAGTGCTTTTTCCCCTGTGTATAAGTTACACTACATGCATTATTGTGTTTGACACTGAGGATAGCCTATCTTAGACGGTGGTCTGGTTTAAATGAGTTACGTTGTGAAATTGAGAATGCCACAGATTAAATCGTTTAGTCTATTTCTTTGTATTGTGAAATTGAAATGAGATATGGACTATTATAATCAATAATATGTTGAAATTAATTAAAAGTAATCAATTTCTATGAAAAATCTATGTCTGTTGTATGTGTGTGTCAAGGTAACGCCTAGGCCTACCGTGCGCATACTGTACTGCGCAAAAGCGCCACTTGCGCCTAGGCTATTTCATTGTATTGCCTTGTTAGGCTATGCGCAGGGTGTGTCAACTTTTTATGAGATAGAGAGACCCCCTTAAAGACAAAAAGATAATTCGAGCCCTGGTTTGTCTTCTATCATTAAGCTATTCAATAGGCTAAACATATATCCTACATCAAAGCATTAAGCTTATGTCATTTCGATCAGCTACAGACAACGAGTGGCAGACAGATGAGATTGTTACTAGAGATTGTTGAGTCACATCGTTGCAAATGTCATACGATGATGCATCATTTCACAAAGTGGTTTGTCTTCTCTATCAGGAAGTTATTCAATAAGCTTAACAATAAACATTTAGCCTTAACTCAAAACAGCTGTTAGGCTTATGTCATTTTGATATGTAAAAAAGTCACATGCAGCCTTGCCTAAATTCTGCTTACTGCACATTAATTGTAGGCTAATATAGTATAATATTCAGTATTCATTATCATCCAGCTTCACTGGAATAATGTTTTCCCCTTTCATCCTATTTTTAAAGCAGGCATACCTGCGGGCATGTAGCCTAATTGGGCTATGGGTGATCTACAGGAATGGCATGTTTGAAAAGGCACTGCACTAATAATTGGAAGCCATAGACGAGTGTTTAGATGAGATTGATATTTATATAAATACAGGAATATACTTACATCATGATCAGGATCCAGGCCCACTGTCATTTCTGAAACCCACAACAAAACTGCAAAGAGGGCAGTGCAACTATTACATCAAAAACCCCAAAATGGCATATCTATTCTGAAAAATATTCTTGTTTGCAGTAACAGCCAAAAAAATTAAAAAAATGGGTCGGTAGGTAGGTCTATTTTTTTTTTTTTTTTTTCAAGATTCAAAGTAAAAAAAAAAGTACAATTTTGGTCATGGTGATTACTTAGGTATAAACAAATGTGTCAATTGTGACGTAACTGACTGGGTCCTCAACCTGTGCCTTCAGGCGCATCACTGCAAACCTCAATCTGATGCAGGTTATGTAGACCAGCCTTTCTCAAACTTCTTTGACCTGAGGCCCAGTCATGGCAGACTTTGGGGTCATAGGGCTTATCTACCCAACCCCACTCCCTCCCAATCAAATTGTCATTGTCATTATCACAATCATTGTTATGCCTATATTGTTATCCATACACTTTCACTTAAATGTTTTGTGACATGCATCCCATGTGACATCCCATAGTTACTGTTGCTAAGTCGGACAAGTTTGCAGGAAAGTTTGCGAGAACGCGTGTTCAACATGGGTACGCAGCACCATTTAGCAGAGTGTAACAGTGTATGCTAGATTTCTGGGCGTCAAGTAATATTGATATATTCAAAAAACAGAGGCCAGAAAGGCCTTCAGTATTCGGAAGGACACATTCACAATGTCTGCTATTATCAACGAGGTGGAACACCACAAATTGAGGACCAACCAATCTGGTGTTACGGATCTTAATGGGATGCATGTTAACTGGGGATAAACAATTAGCACGTTATCACAAGCAGGTAGTTTACCTTATTTGCTGCAGATGTGACTGATTCAATAAACAGGTCTGTGCAAACATATGGTGTTGACGTGTCCATAACAAAATCTAACCATATTTCGAGGATTAATTAAAGACGGGTCCAAATGCTGCAGATCCGAGTTCCCACGCAACTTGGGAGAGTGGTTAGCCTGTTAAGCAGCTCATGTTGGGGAGGTGGAGAGATGGCTTCGCTTCGGTAGGCCTATAGCCTACTTATTATTTTGAATGGCTGCTTTAGAAGGAAGAGTTCAAAAAAGCATGATACAAATGTAGGCTATTGAAAAGAAACCACTAGATCTACCCGAGTTTACCCATACAACGCACGACATATCTGCAGTTTGCAGACGTGATTTGTCTTGCACAAGACTTCATCAGTGCCCGCTTATGCTATACTTAATTTAAATGTGGGCAATGTAGTAGGCCTAATATTGGCGATTTCGAGACTGCATAGCCTGTCCAGCAAGGTTTTCAATCGGCACATGATTTGATCTTTAGAAGACATGGCTATCTCTCGTTCAGCCATCAATGATGCATCGCAGTAGTCTATTCTGTTTGTTGAAAAAATGGTCATTAGCTTATTTCTGTGAACAGTCTTCTATCCCAAGTTAAACATGGCAAGGTAGCCTATGCCTAAAAGCTGAAAGTATTCTTATTGTGTGTAAGGCGATACGTGATTGAAGGTGTAGCCTATTTGCGCGTACTTCCAGTTGTATGAGTGAGTTCAGTTCCTGCAAGGTAGGTACAATTTTATAACCGTGGAAACCAGGTTTAGTTATATTTTTGTATGTAGTTATGAACACAAAAAAGGGAACATTTTCGTACACACTCAGATTTCTTTACTGAAAAGTAGCAGCCTATCCAAAGTTATGTAAAGTTAGGCCTATGTCAACGTTTCACACGGTCAGGATATCGGATGTCACTTCTACAAGTATCCCAGGCATATATTTGAACCTTTTTGAGCTCTTTAGTTATTTAGTTACTTAGGCTACTCTCAAAAGAAGCATTAGCATTCACATAACCGGCGTATTGTAGGCTACAGAATGGACACTATAAAATTCAAAATTGACCGAGGTTGACCGAGGTCCTCCGACCTCCTCATTGTGACATAGTAAAAGGGGGCGGGGCTTGGGATCGGTCAATTAGGTTCTATGGAACTATTTATTTGTTTCTGATTGGCCGAGAGACGTTCCATGAGTTGGAATATCCCTGGACATTTCAACTCAGACTTTGCACAGCTAATAATAAATCATTAAGCAATGTGTTACTCTTTAGCAAACCATAACGAAACAGTGCTTCACCACATCTGTGGATTAAGCCACACAGTCAACTCAATGTAAGTAAGATAAACAGTTTTCAGCATTGCCAGCATTGTGTAGGGCCAATAATATGATTGTCACTTGGAGGAGACTTTTAGATAACTAACGTTAGCATAGTTAGCTAACTGCTGCTAATGTGCTAGCATTGTGTCAGAAAAACATATGGGGCTGTGCACAGTAGTGTAACATTTATTCACCATAAATTAATAAAGTTGAGTGGTTCTGCAATGTAGGCTGTTTCCGTTTTTTTGCAGTACCATGTCCCTTACATGACATGGCCCAGTGTCCTTGTAACATGCATGCAGCAAAGCTAGATATGAATGTGATTTCAGCCCGACTTTCAACATTTCTTTCAAGAAGACACGTAAACCACAAAGACCCGTAACGAGGATCTGGAATGTTGGTTACCTAGCAACCAAGACGCTGTCTATGGAAAAGGGAACTATTTTTGATGCATAAGAACGATGTCGAAATTAACATGTTTAAACAATAATGGGGTGTTTTCAGATTATTTAGTTTGTGGTAAAATTGTTGTATAAAAGCAATATAGCACTCGTGATCGTGGGATTGGTCATGGATATTCCCACGGCTGTTGTTGCCTGCGCCACTTTCGGCCTCCCGCCTCATTGGCTCTGACGAACAACACCCGTGGGAATATCCATGATCAACCCCACTCACTCGTGCTATATTGCTTAATTATACAGTCTCTGCTCTGTTTCTATGGAAGTTCCAAAAATCAACGTCGTTCTATTAAAGAGCGGTTTGCTATACAGTGTATTATACAGTCTCTGCTCTGTTTCTATGGAAGTTCCAAAAATCCAAAATACCACCACTTTATTGTATGGCTCCATGTTTAATGACCTCGATAGCAGAAACGTTTGTTTTCTTTTTTTTGTCGGCCCGCGGTATCTTGATCAACTTCGCAGCAAATTATCAGACGAAGCACCGGGCCTAATTTCACTCCACGACTCCGCGGACCAGCAGTCTCTACGTTGCGGACCCATATTTTGAGAAATACTGAATAGGCTAGACCACAACCAATTTCAATTCTTCAACACGGTCACCGTTAGACAAGAGGGAGAAGGGATGGGAAAAGATCTGGGCACAGTTCTTCCAGAACTTCGTGCCAAGTAATGAGCGTTGTCGAGATGTTTGTGTGAATGAAACGAAGCGTAGCCTATAGGCCATAGTGTGACATGCGTAAACCAGTGGTGTAGAGATGATGCCACAGGGTTTTATTTAAGAGCGCCTACGTTTGTATGTAGGCAATTTATATTCACAATACTTAGGCCTACTAAAATAAATAGTATTTTATTTGTATTGGTTGTTTAGAGTAAAAAAAAAAAATTGGTCGGTCTTAACGCAAGTTTACAACCGGCAAGTTGGTCGGACTAAAAGGGGAAGAAAATAAATATTTGGGTCGGTTCTAAATTGACAGGGTCGGTCGGGTTACGGCAAACGAAAATATTTTTAAGGATGGCCTAATATTGGCTTCTGATTCTGACAAATCACTTACAAATCATATCTCCACACACAAGTGATCTTACCTGAGGCTGCTGCTGTAGATGGCATTGCCATGTCTTTAGATGCCATTGCCATATCACCCATCACACTAGGCTGATGGAAGGCCAAAAACATCTTTACATATTCAACTCATTCATGCACTGAACAGAGGATAATTCATGTGGATTTTACTTGTCTAGTTTAGAATCACACAATGTGTCACAGAATTTGATAAAATACAGTAGGTGAATATGTTTTTCTCTTGTACTTACAGCAGTGGTAGTGCTCCTAGATCCCATACTTAGATTACCATCTGTCCAATGTAAAGAATATGTGAGTGTATATACCCAGTACACCTTGTACATTCACACGTTTATTGTTATTTATTATATGATACGTTAACACACACACACACACACTTACGACTAACATGTGGATCATCTACCCGTGGTCTGTTGAGACAGACAAAGAGATGAAGAAACAAACAGAAGACATCACATATGAGTACATGTCTGTGTGGAAATAGTCACACGATATGTTCACACCAGTGACTAGAGTCTGTGTAAGGGGGGACTGCAGGGTGTGGGAGGTGGTGTTTGAATGTTGCACTTTTGCATGTGTGTCTCTACTGTATATGTGTTTGGCATACTTGCACTGTTTTGACATACCTTTTGAATGCACATCTTCCTGTACAGCAGAGAAAGACATTGTTACAATGATTAATGAAATTGTATTGATTATCACTGCTCAATTGATTGCCCTCTCTTCCATTGGAGCAACAGAAGAGCAAACATAATCCAGCTGATCAGAATCAAGATGGGGTAACTTCCTTTTGTGGTCAGTCAGCTTACATATGATCATGTATGCAAATTATACAACTATGAACAAAAACAACAACACTTTGTATTTATGTAACGCTTGATCAAGACCTCTAAAGCACTTTGCACTGAAGGGGGGACCACCACCAAAGTGAATCAATGGGAGCTACACCCAGCTATGCTATGGCCTCCTGATAAGAGAAACTCACTGGTTTTCATGCAAAGAAAGGAGGCGACCAGGCCTCCCACAAACATGATCACTGCAACGATTACTATCACTGTAGTCCAGCTTCTCCCAGAGTCTTTAGAGAAAGAAAATGTATTACATTAAATTTCATGTGAAAATATAATTTACATTAGTTTACTTACATTATTTACATGCAATTGTCACACAAGAAAAACACACACAAAACCTTCGGACTGCCTTTGTACAATATTTGCAGTTCTTTAACTTACCAACAACACTGACGGAAGTTGGCTCAGTGACACCTGTAGAAGTGGACACCTGTACACCTGACCAGAGGATGACATTTTCTGTATGACCTCTAGCTGGTGATGACTGATGACTGAGTGATTCTGCTTCATAACATCATTTTTTCATTTAGCAGACAATGCCATCACAATAAAAACAAACAAAACCTTCGGACTGCCTTTGATGTACAATATTTGCAGTGTTGTAACTTATCAACAAAACTGACAGAATATGGCTAAGGGACATCTGTAGAAGTGGAAACCTGTACACCTGACCAGAGGATGACATTTTCTGTACGACCTCTAGCTGGTGAGGACTAGGGTTGCAAAGGGGCGGAAAATTTCCGGAAACTTTCCGGAAACTTACCATGGGAAGTTAAGCTGGGGAATTTTGGAAATATTCCAAATTGGAAACTTTAATGGAATTAAAGGTAATTATGGGAATTAATTGGAATTTATGGTAATTAACTGTGAATTTTGGGTAATTCATACAAACTGTTTCATATATAAACAAACATTTTGTTTCGTAAAAGCAATTTGATTTGAATGTTTGTATTTTCGCTCAGCTTAGCATACAAAGTTAACTAGCATGCTAGTGGGAATCCCATTATCTGCCTATTGTTTACTAGCATGCTAAACTAGCAACACTGAACTGCCTAAGATACACCACACCACTCAACAACAAAATCCGATTGGTTGGAACCTTTTTTTCCCATGCACATGAACGCCCCATAGGTTTCCTTTATGTCTAGCCTATGCTGATTGCTGTGTGCATGTGACTGACTGATGTGCAGGGTACAAATTCGACTGAAATTGCATTAAATCAGGTTGTTTTAACTAATATTATGCTCTAGATGGGGTTTTGTCCACTACATTTAAGTTCCCTGTTATAGACTAACTTTCCATATTAAAAATTCCCAGTTTATTCCCATTAATTCCCGTTTATTCCTGTTAATTCCCATATATTCCCGTTCATTCCCATGGAAAGTTTCCAACTTTGCAAAATTCCGGGAATTTTGCAACCCTAGTGAGGACTGATGACTGACGGCCTCTACACACAGCTGCTTGCGTTGCAGTGCTGGAGACGCATTCCCATTCACTTTACATGGGCTTATGTCATCCGTTGCCGAACTGAATTGTGGGTCCGTTGCATTGCGTTTCTCCCGTCGCTCGCGTTGACAAGTTCAGCTGTTGCTGCACCGACAGACGGCACCGGCCAATGAAGCCAATCGACGGACGGCACCAACCAATCAAATTACGGTTATACTTCAAGTCATTTGCATAGCTACCGTCGGGAACACCCACTGGCATGCGTTGACGGAAGGCAACTGTGTGTAAAAGCCGTGAGTTATTCTGCTTCATTACATCATTTATTCATTTAGCAGATGCTTTTATCCAAAGCAACGTACAGAATGAGGAATAAACTTGGAGTCCCCCTCACGAGCCTTGCAGCCAAATATAACCTGTAGAAGCCTACACGCTGACAACAAAAGCCTTTTAAAGTCAGCAGCATAGTAGTCCGAAAGACAAAGGACATGGCACATGAGTTCCGATGCTACCTTCTGCCAAGGATGTATTATTGAACGGGCCTACTGAGCCCAGGGCCAGGCCCAGATGTATTAAGGGCCGCCCACTTATTGTCGTATATGTGGGAGGGGGGGTTTGGGGGTCCCCCCCAGAATTTTTTAAATTTGTTTGTGATTTTCTGTATTCTGGTGCATTTTGGGGATGGCCAATACTGAATTCAATCAGATTCATAGCCTACATCCTGATTTGTTGATATTGAGGCAATGATTCCATGCAAAGGCTTGGGCTTCAGGGCCCCCTGACCCCTTGGGCCCCTGGGCCTGGGCCCGGTGCAGTAATCCATCCCTGACTGTTCTCCACCCCTGATATCTGAATGGGGCCGCTCAGTCAAATAACATGGGTTATGTTGTATGATATGTCTTTATATGTCCCCTCAATCATATTCTGTGGGTTATGTTATTATTCCTGCAATGGATGTGCATGATTGCTGTGGATCTCCCACTGGCTGGTGTAAGCCATCACTCTGGCGTGCAAAGCCTCAGATGTACTTCCCCCTGAACGCTTAAGAGCCGACTCCACCAGGAGCAGGGATGCCTTTTGGGTGGCATGGAAAGGCATCTCAATTGAATAGATATGTCTGAGCACGAGCTGGGCTTCAGGCAATTCCTTCACCTGGTTTTACAATCTGGACATTACAAACACGTCTGTAGCCTGCTCTGTGCCTTCAGGATGTGAGTAACCCTCCAGTGCCAGTGAGCTACCCCTGTTCATTGACGCTACTAACCCAAGTCAGGTGTGTGCACTTGTCAGTGTGATGCTTGTGCAACATTGTCAATTAGCAAAGAGTGTACCGCACCCAGTTGCTGATCTTTTATGCCTTGTTGTGCACTCTCAAAGTCTCACGCCCATGAGTACTATTGTGCTTGCCAGAATTCATTGCCAGAATTCTTCTTTAACATCTCATACAGACGTATAAATGAACATGATGAACAATATTTAACTTGCAGTACATATTAAGTTACCAACTATTTTGATATGGATGAGATGACAAACTATAAGGGATTATGAATTCTCTATATTAACTTATAGCAACTTACAAATGTACAGATGGCCTCACACCAAAGTGGTGAGTTAAATCTTCTCTAGTGAGTCCTAACTGGCATATGATGGCTTTGTCAGTTTCATAATCTTCTAAAGGGATGCCTCTACAGATACAGTAATGAAATACATGGGAAATGTTCTGCTTATCTTCGTGTATTTCAAGTTATATACAGTACATCACTAATGCAATACTGCCTACACACAGTCAAAAGTTTTTAAACGTAACTTTATCGGATACAATTTTTGATTTGCAATATTCAAAATACATGTGTCCTTACCTACAGTAATTGAGACTGGTTGAGATGGGTCAGATGACAGTTGAGGAGTTGTAACTGTATAATAACAACTCAGTGACATTTGTGCAGGTGGCCTCACACCAGCCCAGTGGCTCAAATCCTTCCCTGTGCTCTGTAGCTGGCATGATGGCATTGGATTACCGAGAGGCTTTCCCCCCACTAAGAAGAAGCACTGAGACACAAGAGGGGACTGAGGTGTCAGACAGATCAGATGAACTGTATCTGTCTCACTGATGAGCTGAGGAGACACCTGGAGTTGTGGAGGTCCTGTGGGATAATAAGAGGCAGATTACAATGCAACACAAGACCTTGTTGCAGCAACTAATCTGAACCAGATCTGACACTATTGTGGGCATCCATGTTAATCTCTCTACTTGAGCATATTCATGGCCTTGTGTTGCATGAGCATTAAGCGTTCACATTTTCTTACCTACAATGGTGACTGAAGTAGGGGGAGAATACCCTGATGCTTGTTTATTGAAATAATAGAGACACGTCAATTCAATTTTTGCCATCCCACTTTGACCTGACCATGCAATCAAGTCATTTCCTGAGAGTGCCAATCTGCATGAATCAGAGCCCTTCCAGTCACAGTTTTGAAGTGTTGTGCAGAAATAACAATAAGACAAAGGAGACAGAGATGTCTCACAAGTCAGATTGACAGAGTCAGACTGTCGGATGTAAGCAGGGACCACTTTCACTTCAGGTGTTGGAATACCTAAATGCATAGGCACAATATATGTGATTAATAGTTGTTTATTATCTGATCTCAACAAAGGCAAACTTCAGTGACAAAGATTGGTAATCGCATGCTATTAGTGTATGCAAACTGACCTTGAGCTTGGGTGTGCTTAGTAGGACCTAGAAATCAACATAAAAAAGAGAGGTAACACTTTACTTTAGGTTTCTACATAAGAGTGACAGTGTCATGTCATAACGCTAACCCTAACTTATCATGACAAAAACAGAATGACACTTGACAGAGGCAAGTGACAGAAATGTTATGTCATAAACGTTTACGACTTGTTTATAATGTTTATGACATGTTCATGACGGTGTCATGTCACTCTTATGTAGATACCGTCAAGTAAAGTGTAACCAAAAGATATATTAGAGAAGCAGTTACAGTGTGATGAACGATTGTGGAATAGTAAAAGCTAGTTTCATATTCAGCTTCAGATACACATCTCTGCATTCTAATCCAGACCTACGAGCCAACCATCTTTCTTATTTTATTAATAATGAAACTGTGGCGACTGACATGGAGCCTTTGCCATGCCCCGCTAATTACCTTAAATACCTAAATATCGTAAATACCTAAACAATATACCGTGCATAACCGGATCTGTCTAATCAGTAAACTAGCAATACTGTTAAGCACATGCTATATATTAATAATTGTACACTGACCTTGAGCTTTGGTGTACTGACTAGAATTTAAGAATGTGGACAGTTAGATGTACCGCATAACATAGTATGACCGCTGCATGGTCTTGCCACTTGCTACACAAGAAAATAAAACACATTTCCCAAGTTTTCTCCATGCTCTACTTCTGCAACTCCTTGTAAAACTGCAAGTTACATTTCCCAAGTCCTCTCCACCTCCTACTCCTGTAACTCTTTGTAAACATCAAGTCTTACATGTTCTGCCCTTTTGTTTCTCAATGTTCAACAATGCATGCTAGACAAGAACATAACTGCTCGAAGTACTTGAACATCAAGTGTGAATCAATATAAACTTGTGTGTACTGGTTTCATAAGACAGACAGAATACTTTGGTGACACACAGACAGAGTATAATTTGGTGACAGCCAAATGCAGATCAGTATAAATGTTTCTGCGTGTATAAATCTTATATGTGAAAGTCAGAATGTAATAATCTGCAAATCTTGTAAACTCACATTAAGTTGCAAAAAGGACATAGACATATCAGATGTTGAAACCAGCAAATTTGACAATTTAATGGAAAATATAAGCTCATTTTGAATTTGATCTCAAAAAAGTTGGTGCTGGGGCAACAAAAAGCTGGGAAAGTTGTGAAAAGGTAATGCAAATAAAAGCAGGAATATTTCATAGCTAATCAGGCTAACTGGCATACTATTGGATATTAAAAAGAGCATCCCAGAGAAGCAGAGTCTCTTGCCGAGGTGTTCATCTCTCGGTGAAATCTTCCGTGGGCAAACTTTATACGTTTTTTTGGGATTTCATCATCTAGATAATACTTAATATCATTAAAATATTCAGAGAATCCAAAATCCAGTACTTTGGGGACTGAAATGGCACTGGATTTCAAAACCTGTTACTGTAGAGAAAATTATTGTATAAAACTTGCCATATATATTTTCTATGAACACAGTTTGATGCCCCATTAAAACTCTACAATGCAACAAAGAAACCAAATAAAGACATGATCCAGAAATGTCTCCGTCTTATCTGGGCCCAAGCTAGTTCATGGTGGACAGAGGAAAAGTGGAAAAATTTGGAATTCCTTTTGGAAATCATGGACTCTGCATCCTTCAGGCTAAAGAGAGAGCATCCTACTTGTTGTTAGCACACTGTTCAAAAGTGAGCATCTATGATAGTAAGGGCATGTAATAGTGCCTATGACGTGGGTAACTTGCACATCCGGGAAGGCACAATTAATGCTGAATGATGTAAACAGGTTTTTTCTTAACTGCTGTGTCGGGAGCCAAAACTGGGTTGCGGAACCATTCTGGGTGGGTCGCGTAGCTTGTGGTTAAAAAAAAAAAAAATGTTTATGTGGCCGGTTATATTACACATCATTTTAGCAGTAAACACAAGTAGGCTATGACCCTGAATATATGAAGTAGGATATGGTTTCACTTAAATTGAGACAAAATGGGACAGAAACCCCAGTGTGCGGTGTTCACTGAATTGCTGGCACATGAGGGAAAATGCCACATGGAAACAAAGCAACCCTGTCAAAGACAAAGTACTTTGAAAGGTGACATCAGGAGTTGAAGACTTCACAAATATAATGCCAAACACCAGCATGTTCCAAACAAGTAGGCCTACAGGCACGTCACATGTCTTACCATGTAGCTCACCATATCTGTTGGCTTGATCACTAAAAAAAATATATGGGTCGTGACAAATGAATGTGGGAAACTGTGCTTCCCAAAGCAGGACAAGTTAAGAACAACTGTTTTAAACAACATGCTTCCATCAAAGACAGCTTTGAGGAGCATGAATATTTTAGGAAAATAAATAAAACAAACAAATTGCATTCTGCACATAATACAAAAGTACTGTACGGCTTCATAGCAGAAGAGTCCAGATTCTACAATGTGTGTCCGGAATATAATGCCCGGAATCGTAACAAACTTCTTTTATGACTACAGAACATATTTGTACTACTGTAAAAGTTTGTTTCTATTCCGGGCATTATTAGTGGGGTAATTTATGAGATACACCGTTGGTTCCGTTAGCGCCTGCTCGAAGCTATTATCCTGATAGCGCTAACTAGACCAATGTTCGACCAAGGGAAAAAGCTTTGGAGGGGGTTTTTGGCTCGAGGTCATGGTGCAAAGGACCCTAGGGTGAAATTACTCCGAACCATTGCTTTAAGCGGCTGTGATCCTATATTGAGCAAGAATGAGACAACATTTCATTCTCAAAACTGCAGTAATTGATCTCCTCAATTCCCAAACATTCACAGACTGTTGTAACATGTAAAAGAAGAGGTGAAGCAGCGTAGTGGTAAGCATAGGCTACCCCTGTCCCAACTTTGAGATATGTTGCTGACATTTTATTGTCCCAACGCTGTGGATCAGGCTGCTCTGAGGCCTTTGGTTAGCATGTTCAAGAAATTGGAATATTTGATGCATGTCAGGAAATAGATGGCCATTCTGTGTTAATCCGGTGTACCTTTTTTATAATTTTGTTCAACCTATTAATCCACATCTAAGAGCCAGCAAACTTGTTAAAATTAAAGTATAAGCACAAACAAAAGCATTCACAAGGTCAAACCGATTAGTTATTTTAATTTACCAAAGCTCAGTTTCATATTGTAATGGGGATCAATAAGATTCAGATCGGTGATGAAAGATTCAAATGTATCGTAGGCTATGCTAATTATAAACTGAACACAACTTATAAAGAATGGCATTGTATTACTCACAAGCAAGGAGCATAGTAGTCACAACAGAAAGGGCGAAGTAAAACAATTCCATCGGTTCCACATCTATGAAGCAACAGAAATACTAATGTCCACCATGTACTACTAGTACAATGAAGTAGTTTAAGGGTGGGACACAGGAACACTAGACCTTTCTCTGACATGTGTATCACTTCCCCTGTGGTAACATTCGCTGCTGCTACTGCAGTACTGTACAAGTGTCACTTCTGTAACCACTGCTGATGTAAAAAAAAAATATATATATATATTCACTTCCTAAAATATGTAAAGGGTTCAAATGTCTTTGAGAAACAGAGATATTGGCATATGACTATGGGTAAATAAAGTAAAAAATGAGTTTACAGCTAATTCACAACAAAAAAACATGTACTTCATTAAGTAGCTGTGAGAATGTGTGACCAAAAAAAACCTATTAAGCTGATGGTCAGACAGCAACACATCTATTGAATGCATTGTCAGTGGTGGTCTTTTCTACAGGTGTTCACTTTGGTTCCTTTGAAGATACAGTAAGTGAAGATTGTGATCTGTATGATTTCTACTGATGCAGACTTGCAGAACAGGAAAAGACAACAGAGAGAGTGTGATGACAATTAGAAGTCGGCCATCGTTCAATGAAATGATTACCACAACCACCACATCCTGCACAGCAGAAAAAAGTGAAGATTCTAGAGTGAGACAGACTTCAATATCATAAGGCACTTTGGGGAGATCTCAAAACATGCAGTTCATGTAAAACAAACCCATCCGCAAAACAATCCCAGCAGGGGATTTGAAGATGAATGGGCATCTCCACCATCTCAGAAAATGAGTGTACTCATCGACAACTATCACAAAACACTGCAAGCTGTCACTGATGCCAAAGGAGGCAACACACAGTATTAACTAAGGGTATGCAAACTTAACAGGGATCATCTCATTATTTTTCTGTATGATGTCCCCCTGTTTGCAATGTACCGTATACCAGAAACAATATAAAGTGTTACAGATTCACTAGGGTTCATTCTAACTGGCGATGAACGACAGCAACAATGCAGTTTTAAATACATTTCACTTGCCTCTCTGGCACAGAAAGATGACCCTATGAGACAGATGAACCCTTGTTAATGCACTGACAGACCATGATGAGTTAAACAACCCAAAATGTCACTCATATATCACAAGTTGTAGGGTAAATGGGTATTTCAAATGCAATAATAATCATACATTTAATTTGTATACTTTATATGTATACATATATTTGTGTATTTTTCAAGACACTCAAAGACGCTTTACAGATTTCACATAGATACATAAATACAGGTACACGGACAGAAGGCACAAGCAGAAGACAAAACTAGAGAGGTAGGCAATGAGAGGGGAAGAGCTGGGCAAGTCAGTTAACAGGAAAAGGCCAGTATGAAAAGGTGGGTTTTGAGGGCCTGTTTGAAGGACGGTGGGGTGTTTGATTGTTTGATGTGGTCGGGGAGGGCGTTCCAGAGGGATGGTGCAGCAGCTAAGAGGGGCCTGTCACCTGACGTCTGGAGCTTGGTCCTGGTGGTACCAAGTGTGTTTACATCAACAGACCTGAGGCGATGGGTGGGAGTGTGGCGAACGAGGAGGTCGGAGAGGTATGGAGGGGCAAGGCTATTGAGAGCATTGTAGGTGAGGAGAAGGGTTTTTTTGCCAGTGGAGGTTGTGGAGGATAGTGGTGATGTGGTCACGATGGCGCGTGGAGGTGAGGAAGCAGGCAGCTGAGTTCTGGACATATTGAAGTTTATTGGTAGTTGTGTTATATGTAGTCCATAAGGAATGCTGTTGCAGTAGTCCAGAAGTGATAAGGGCATGGATGAGTGTTTCAGCTGCGGTGAAGAACAGTGAAGAGCCGAGGCGTGTAAAGTTGCAGAGATTAAAGAAGGCAGTTTTGGCGACGTGGTTGACATGTGTTACACTTACCCCCCTATTTTGAGTTTTTGCTCGAAATTGCACACCGCCTACTAACAATGGCGCTGTTTCCACATACTTTGACTTATATTCAAGTGCTTGACCTCTTTTGAAAGTTGAGTCAGATTATTTTGGTACCAATAGATTAACTGTGTGATGAACTGTCAGAGAGTGGCAAAGGGTAGAATTTGTTTTAGGCGGTTTTGTACATCTCTGCAAATGACCACATTCTGCCATCTTGGTAATTTATTTTCTCTTGGAAACACAACTGAGGCCCACTACCAGGTCTTGTCAATCTGTATCTCAAAGTAGATCAATATAGAATGAAATATGAGTACTTTAGACTAGGGTTTCTCAACCTAGGGGGGCACTGGGAACGTGTTTTTAAAAAAAAAAAAAAAAAACTTTCATGGTCTTCACATATTTTTGGTGAAAAAATAGGCTACCTGAAATAAATAGGCTATTTTCATTCATGGGTTTCTAACCCCTCTACCGTCCCAGCTACATTTTACTGTTTATCTATGCTCAGTGGTCATACAGTGCAGTTTGGGCGTGCACACGCCCGGACTCATGTCCCCCAGCCCCAGCTGTCGTCATCTCTATAGTAACGCATAAACACAACCCAAGTTTGCGGCTTAACAGTTTAATAACCAATAAAAATGTACACAATTCACTGTGACGTCTTCATCTTTAATAAAACAACACAAACGAACATGGCGGATAGCAAGAAAAAGTGCCGACAGTACAATGCAAATTACATCAATTTTTAAATGTTTTTTTTACCCAACCAGTCTCCTATTGCTTCTAACAGTGGGCTACATCTGCTTCATAATAAAATAGGCTCATAGGGACATTTTCTTATAATTCCAGAAGAAACCAAAACAGCACAGTAATGGGCTCGTTTTTTTATTTAAGCAATATAGCATGAGTGTGAGTGGCCTATAGCCTACCCAGGGGTGAATATTTTTTATTTTTTTTATTTTTTTTAAAATTGTGTGTGTGTGTGGGGGGGGCGCGCCAGAGGATCAAAGTAAGGTCAGGGGGGCGTTTGCTCAAAAAAGGTTGAGAACCACTGCTTTAGACCATTATTTGCCAAGGTATGCTCATGCGTTTTGTAAAATGCCTTATGAAAACTCCCCATAGGACTTTTGGTTACCCAAAATGCATACTGACAATAAAAGGCTTACTGTGTGGCACCCAGTAGTGGTTTAGAAGCATGGTCTCAAATAAAAGGTAATGCTTTAATGTTTCTTGAAGACTATTGGATTGGTTGGAATGTATGTCAGGAGTTCTGATATAGAATGACTACACAAATATGGAATGATTACACAAAATCTCTATTTTTGCATTGTCTTGGTTCAATGGATGTGTATAAAATGGAACTATACATATGCACAACTAATATTGGATAAAACAACATGCATGTTCAATTTCTAGGAATTCCTGTGAATATTTCAAGACTCTATATGCTGCATCTACTTATTGCTCAGGGATATACACTGCAGCTAGAAAGTAGGGAAGCACCAAAGGCAGAGGAGGGGGAGGAGGGCATTTTTGCTTAAATTTAATTGAGACATAGTAAGATTAATCTGACAATGTAAAGCACTATACAGATTGTATATGAAAAAGAGTCCAAGCTTTCAAATGGTGAATGCTACATAGCAATATGGCGCATACAATTGATTTAGTATGCTGGGGGGAGGTGGGGGGCACAGTAATTGTCCCGACTTCGGGATATCCGAAGTGTAATATATCAATAATCAGAAGGAGAGCTAAACATGTGATATCAACATGTGACAGACATCAATCAAAGACACTGAGGACTCCACGTGGCCAAAAAAGGAATAACAGTCAGACGTTATGACACCTTGACATCATCTTCCACCCCACTCTGTCCTTCTTAATTTCACTTGAGCCTTGTTAAGTTGCCTATTTAAACCTCCTGTCTTCATGAGCTCTTTGCTCAGTCTTGAGTTGACACTTGTGCATTCGAGCAAGCCTGTCTGTGAGTTGTTCTTAAAGTTTGTTTTCCCTTGCGTGATCTCTTGTTACTGACCTGTTACTGGCCTGTTTTTTGGATTAGGTGTTTGTTGTCTACTATCCTTGGATTTGTGAACTGATTCTGACTGATCACTGGATTTTGTCTGTTCCCTGTTGGATACTTCTGCCCATCAAGTAAAACCCTATTGAGTTCTTTGTGTTGGTCTCTGCATTTGAGTCTGATCACATTACCTACGCAGGAGACGTGGGTTCACTTCCCAGCTGAACTGTAAAAGTATTACATGATGCCCCATTGCAATTATTAATTACATAATGTAAACAATACTATTGATATAGCATCAGCTGCATCACTTGCATTTTAATAAATCTAATTATGCTTTATTGATATGAAAGAAATAACATAATTGTTGTGAAAGCTACAGGTATGACATATTACATTTTTTTTCAATCGCTAACAAGCGCTTACCCATACTTCAGATACTTTTTCTAAACTCTTTACACAGACTCACACAAAATACAATTGGCCAAATGGATAATTTTCTTTTCAAAAACATATTTTGTTAAATATATACTAACACATCTTTCTCTGCACACACTAACTTTACCAAAACACTGGAAATCTGACTCAAAATGAAATTATTCTGTCAAAGAATAACACTTATTTTCACTTTACAAGGTACATGCAGTCAATCAAAGTACACCAGGTTTCAAAATACTGGCTATTGTTGACATTACAAAAACTGCATAGACTTTTATGTTTCAGTTTTACAGGTACAGTATGTGCATGCAAAACATGCAATCCACCGTTTTTACACTACTGTAACAGTTAGCATGGTGTAGACACTGCTGAAGTCATTCAGTCTGCACAACACAATGTCATTCAATGTCACAACGTCAATGTAATTTTCCTGCTGTGTAGACTGAATATGAGTAGGCCTATATTCCTGTATTAGACTGTAGGGAGTCTCCTTCTGGTTGGAGCAGTTTGGGGCATCAGAGATAGAGCTGTACACATGATAAACAGACTAGAGACAGAGAGAACAATGGAATGAGGGTTAGATATACTTATAAGGGGAAGCCAATGATGACACTGATATTTATGTAAATACGTGAATATACTTACATCCTGATCATGATCCAGGCCGACTGTCATTACTGAAACCCACAACAAAGCCGCAAAGAGGGCAGTGGAACTATTACTTCAAACCCCTAAAATAGCATATCTATTCTGGTTCCAGTTATTATGTAATATTGGCTTCTGATTCTGACAAATCACTTACAAATCATATCTCCATACACAAGTGTTCTTACCTGAGGCTGCTGCTGTAGATGGCATTGCCATGTCTTTAGATGCCATTGCCATGTCACCCATCACACCAGGCTGATGGAAGACCAAAAACATCTTTACATATTCAACTCATTCACGCATTGAACAGAGGATAATTCATGTGGATTTTACTGGGCTAGTTTAGAATCACACAATATCAGGTAGTATTCTGAAAGAAGAATTTGATGAAATATGTGAATATGTTTTTCTCTTGTACTTCCAGCAGTGTTAGTGCTCCTAGATCCCATACTTAGATCACCATCTGTCCAATGTAGAGAATATTATGTGAATACATACCCAGTACACCATTCAAAAGTTATTTTTATGTGATCCGTTGACACACACACTTACGTCTAACAAAGGAAGCATCTACCCATGGTCTGTTAAGACAGAGAGAGTATCAAGTTGTCCAAATGAATGTCATTGTAGACATTGTCGTTGTATTATTGCATGTGGATGTTGTTATGCTATGTAGGCTACTTTTTTGGTGACCAATGCACGGACCTAAAACGGACAAATATTGTTCACGAGTGATTTTTTTTTTGGGGGTGATGGGTGTGCGTACCATAGCATTAATTCCTGCAGGCGCCCCTGTTTGATATATACGTCTTGCAATGCACACACACACACACCACATAGCTTATATCAATACCCCCCCCCGCCCCCAGTAACTGAACTGGATGCCAGTGTACTGAAGTCTACACCCCCCCAACCCCCCCTTCCTTATTTTCAAATCATAAAGTTGGCAACCCTAATTACTAATGAGAACGTAGTTAGTTTTAACGGAAGATAACAAAACATATGGACCGTGATATGAGCAAATGTGAGCTTCTTCACAACGACGAGATGTACAAGAAGGCAACAGAGTATTACTTAAATAAAATAAAGACCATTAAATGCTGTAGAGCTATGTAACTGTGAGCTATGTAACATTGAGTTTGCCTACTGATGTTACGAAGCTGTAACTTACTACTGCCTGTACAAACACTTTTAAGTTGGTTTACATCTACTGGCTAAAACAGACATAGTTATATATCCATAGAGATCCTTTACATCTTGGCCAACATTTGTGATTACATGTTGTACCTGTCAGTAACGACAAAAGACAAAAGTGTATTTGACGTAAGTCATGCCTAGTCCATTGGATTTGTAAGCGGTCTCACACATCAGCAGTTAATTAAATCTTCTCTAGTGAGTTCTATACTGCCATCTGGCATATAATGGCATTGATCACTTTCATAATCTATATTATTAGCTATTACCAAAAGGGATGGGAAATGTCCTGTCTGCTACCTTTGTTCATTTAACAGTCAAGTTACATACATCACTAATGCAATACTGCCTACAACTGCCTACACAGTCAAAGAAAGTTGAAACGTAACTTTATCAGATAAAACCTTTGATTTGCAATATTCAAAATGCATGTGTACTTACCTACAGTAATTGAGACTGGTTGAAATGGGTCAGATGCCAGTTGAGGAGTTGTAACTGTATAATAACAACTCAGTGACATTTGTGCAGGTGGCCTTACACCTGACCAGTGGATCAAATCCTTCCCTGTGCTCTGTAGCTGGCATGATGGCTTTGGGTTATTGAGAGGCTTTCCCCCCACTAAGAAGAAGCACTGAGACACAAGAGGGGACTGAGGTGTCAGACAGATCAGATGAACTGTATCTGTCTCACTGATGAGCTGAGGAGACACCTGGAGCTGTGGAGGTCCTGTGGGATGATAAGAAAGGCAGATTACGAATGATCTTGTAGTACAAATCTAAATCTGGATCCAAATCTAAATCTGACTGTCTTCTTGCATTGTCCATACTGTATATCCATTCAGTATATGTCTGTCATATTATGAATGATACATGAACACGTACAACATCTACACACATGACTGCAAAGCCAACAGTAGTCATACCTCCATCATCAAGTTTGCAGATGACACAGTGATCTTGGGCCTGATTAGTAACAACAATGAAGAGTTCTACTTGGATCAGGTTGATGAGGTGGCACAGTGGTGTCAATCTAACAGTTTGACACTGAATATCAATAAAACCAAGGAAATGGTAGTGGATTACAGAAGGCAGCAGCAGAACTACAGTTACACCCCACTAATGATCAGCGGGCAACCTGTAGAGAGAGTCACAAGTTTTAAATACCTTGGTGTCCACATTACTGAAGACTTAACATGGACTGTTAACACTCAATATGTTCTGAAGAAGTCTAGACAACGACTCTACTTCCTTCGTCAGCTAAGGAAATTCAAAGTTTCTACATCCATTATGAAGGCCTTCTACACTTCAGCGGTTGAGAGTGTTCTAACTGGTAGCATCATCACCTGGTATGGGAACTCCACAGTTAGAGATTGTAGTACTCTGCAGAGAGTAGTGCGCCAGCTGAACGTACTATAAGAACTCAACTCCCTGCTCTACAAGATATCTATTCCAGAAGAGTACTCCTAAGAGCCCAAAAGATTCTGAAGGACTCTTCTCATCCTAACAATGGATTATTCCTACCGCTGAAATCAAGAAGACGCCTATGTAGTCACAAATCCAGAACTGAGAGACTCAGGAGAAGTTTTATCCCCAGGCCATCCGAACTCTGAACTCACACTATACTGACTTTGCACACATTCACTCCTCAGCACTCTCAAACATTTCCCAACTCTGAACTCACACTATACTGACTTTGAACTCATTCACTCCTCAGCACTCATGACCCCCCACACACACACACACACACCCACACACACCTTCAAGACTTTTAGCACTTTTACATCCCTCCCTATGCTACAGACCTTTTATTTATTTTTTCTTATTTCATCACACGCCAAAAACACACACACACACACACACACACACACACACACCTTTTGCACACTTTTTATTTATTATTTTTGATTTCTCCTCCATCTACCCATGTCCTTGATTGCCTAGCCTTTCTGCCCCCCCCCCCCACACACACACACACTTACATCATCACTGTCATCACTTCACATACATACAGCACACTGCTTGCTACAGTAAGCCTCCTCTACATACTTGCTGCACACTGCCCCCCCCCCCCACATACACACAGCACATTGTCTTCAGGATCTTCTCCAACACACATCCTCTACATACTTACAGCACACTGCCCCCACCTACCCCACACACACACTACACACACACACACACACACACAGTCACTGCTCCACTCCCTCCCACCCCACACACACATCTTCACTGTCATCACTCACATACATTACATACACTCTGCTTGCAATAGTAAGTCCCTGCCCCCCCCCCCCTACATACACAGCACATTATTTCATCAGGAAGCTTCTCCAACACACATCCCCAACATACTTACAGCACACTGCCCCAATACACAGCACATTGTCTCATGAGGAAGCTTCTCCAACACACATATTGCACACTGCCCCTCCCCCATACACAGCACACTATCCCATCTCCCCTGTCATCCCCCCCAACACACACACCAAGACCCCTGGCAGTTGGGTTAGCCCCTTGAGCCGTGGATTTGCCCAAGGTTTCTTCCTTGGTAAGGGAGTTTTTCCTTGCCCCTGTTGCTCTTGGGTGCTCCTTGTTGGTGCCCCCCCCCAATCCCAATCCTCCCCCACCTTTTTTATGCAGCCCTTGCCACTTAATCTACTAAACCCCTCTTCTACTGCACTTTTTACCCCCATTAATGCACAAATAGGCTGACACCAGACATAATTTCACTGCATTTCTTACTTCCAGTAACTATATGCATGTGACAATAAACTTCCTTGTATCCTTGTAACACGTGACCTTTTTATAGACCCTTTCAACAATAAAAACAAAAACAATGCTTGAACATTCTATTTGGGCCCCAATCTACTACTTCTGCATTAAGATAACATATGGAATGTTAAAAAGGAAGTCTTGTGGGGCCAACTATGATGCTGATAATGGAACTCTCTTGAAAGGGTCTATAAATGAGCTTAAACATGTGCATTTTCTTACCTACAACAATGACCGTAGAGGAGGCAGAATAGGGAGATATCTCTGATTGTGTTCCAGCATTATAGAGACATGATAGTTCAATTTCTGCAATCCCACTTTGACGTGGCCATGTGAACAGATAATTTCCAGACAGTGCCAAGTTGCATGATTCAGAGTGCTGGTTGGAGACACATTTTGGCAGATGCACCGGCTTTATACAAAAAAAAACAATGGGAGATACGATACTGAGATAAGGCACAGGTCAGATGAACTGAGTCAGACTGTCTGATGACTGCAGGGACTACTTTCATAGAAGGTCGTGGAAAACCTAAAAATCACAGGGACAAAATATGTGATGAATGATTATTTATGATCTGATCTCTAAGGCAGGTTTCAGAATGACAGGATTAGTAATTAAGCAATCCGAACATGTTTTCGCTCAGTGATCCCTCTTTTCTTACTGATGATGACATGTGATTAGGGCTGTCAAATTAACACGTTAATTGCAATTAATTAATTACAGAAAGAATATCGCGTTAAAAAAAATGAACGCTGATTAATCACATTTCACATCTCATTAATCACATTTGACCCAGTGCAGCCTGGCTACAGTAACTGAAGGAGGTAGACAAGAAAGCACTGCTTGGTCCTGTGAATGAAACATTTAGCCTATGAAATGCCCAGACCACTTCTGTTGACAGGAGCATCTTTCTCTACTGTTTCTGCAGTACACTTAACATAACGCTTCCAAAATCATTTTGATGGCATATTACCTCTTATAGTAACATGACGAACGGCACTTCTGCAAATGTCTGAGCGGCACTCTGTAGGCGATTATGGTTTTAAGTTCCTACTTTGTTGAAAAAGATCCTTATTTAGTTAATATTTCGCTTCTCAACCAGAGGGGGACCCCGAGAGAAATCTTGTTACGGATGCCTTATGTTAGTGCATCATGATATATATTCATAATCAAACACTTACGTTGAGCGTTGGTGTTCTGAGGATCTAGACATGTAGGAAATAAATACATATGTATATGATATACATGTATAAGTAAAAACTATTTCAGTATGCATTCACAAGTTAACTGTTTCACATTCAGCTTCAGATCTTCTCTTCTGTCTCATCACTGTCATACATGATCCATAACCACATTGATAATGGCTCCTACTTAAACATGCTCAAGGAATATTTGATACATTTCAAGAAATAGACAGAACCACTGTGTTAATCAGGTGTATTTGTCTAATGTTGTTTTACTAATTAATCCACATCTAAGAGCCAATGGACTCTTAGTTCATTAATCATAAAAATAAGAGTAAACACAGAATCAAAAATAAACATTACAGGTCATTTATGCAAACAGATAAGTTATTCTCATTTAGTAAAGCTCAGTTTCATTTTGAAATGACCATTAATATGTTTCAGCTCAGTGATGAAATTATGAAATCAGATCTATAATTTCCCTATTTTAAAATTGAGCAGAACTCCCAAAGAATGCCATTGTACTACTCACAAGTAAGGAAGATGGTAGATACAAGTAGTATAACATTTCCATTTACAACGCAACAGACACTAATGTAGTCCACCATCAAATGCAATTAAAGTGAAATAGTTCATAGGTGGCACAGGAAAACAACACGCATCACTTCCGCTTGTGGTGACATAAGCTGCTACTGCATTTGCAGATGAGTGACACATAAGTACATGTCCACAAAGACAAAGGCTGATGTTTTCAAAAATCTTACTGTCTTAAATGTGTATTGTAAATATTTTACATCAGCTGAATAGTTATAGGATGAAAATGCACGAAATTATGGACCAAACTGCATGTTCTTTATGAAGTAGCTGTGAGACAGAAGAACTGATTGATCAACTGATGATCAGACAGGAGCAGGTCTGTCTTGTATGCCTTGTCAGTGGTGGTCTTTTGTACAGGTGTTAACTTTGGTTCCTATGAAGTGAGGTGAGGAATGTAACTTGTTTGACCTACTAATGCATACGGTACTTGCAGGAAAGAGAGACACGGTAGAGGTGCTATCGTGACATTAGCTGTCAGACATCATCTAAAGATTACCATCACCACATCCTCATGTCCTCACATCCTGCTGAAATTATTTTTAGGCTGATATTAAAGTTAAAACTCTAGTCTTTGAAGACAACTGCACATATACTGTCTTTAAGCAAAAGGCATCTTTGGCAGGTGATGTTTCAGACATTTACAATACAGCAATACTTCCATCTTTCTTCTTTCAACATTTTTTAAAAGAAGTGTGACCAAGATGGGTAGTGGCTGGCTTGAGGTGTCAGTGAGAACACAGTCAGGTGAAGTTCTAGAGACTTTTAATTGGCATGTGTGTTGTAAGGGAGGAACAACATGACAGAATACAAGACTCGGGTCAATACCACAACACATTATTCCATGAAAATAAATAGATGTACCGCAGAGCGGTACAAAATATGACCGCCGCCCAGTCCAGCACATTTTTTCCACAAAAAGAAATCACGCTGAAAGGCCTATATGATTCTAACTGTCTCACTAAATTGCATTATCCACACTCAATTCTTACTGGTATCTGCTAGACAACAAGTACCAAAACATGATTAGTTCATAGATTTCACATGTAAAATTCATTTTATACAACCCCACCTCCATCTTGCCTGTTTATAATTCTGAGAAATTCTTGATTGTTTGTGTTATGTCTGTTATGTGTGTGTGTGCGTGTGCGTGTGCCTGTGACATTACTGTGAATGTATGTGTGTGTGTGTGTATCTGTTTGTGCACATGTGTGCACATGAAATGGGTTAACATGACCCCTGGAGGCAAACATACGGAAAAAAATGGTCATCCTAGGCCCTACAGTTCTCAACATATTCACAGAGAACTGTGTCTGCCCTACCCTCCTTTCGGGGGGTCCAGTCCAGCGGGGGAGCTACAGATCAAAATGAAAAATGACGGTTCCATGCTATCCATGTGGGGGTACATGCCCACCAAGTTTCGTGTACCCTGGTCTTTCAGTGTCCCGGGAATCCTTGTTGGTGTACGTCACTAAATGTACACATAAATTATTTTATTGTAAGGCCCCCCATGAACGAAAGTACACAAAACTTGGCATGCATTCGGAGGGTGTCATAATGATCTTACACTTTTAATTTCGTGCAGTTTTGACCTTGTCAGCCAGAGATATTGTGATGAAAACACCACATTTTTTGCTTTTTAATTTTTAACTAGGTGGCGCTATACATGAAATAAGTGGTAATGGGATGGGTTGACATGCCCCCTTAAGACCAACATATATAAAAAAAAGATGGACCTCCTAGGCCCCTACGGTTCTCGAGATATTCACAGAAAACTGTCTCCGGCCACCTACAGGCCAGTTGGTGTATAGTAACATAAATTAATTTATTGTGTGGCCCCCCATGAACGGAATTCCACAAAACTTGGCGTGCATACAGAGGGTGTCATAATGATCATACACTTCCAATTTCGTGCAGTTTTGACTATGTTAGGTCACAGATACCTTCAATTACAACACCTCATTTTTACTTTTTTGTGTTTAACTAGGTGGCGCTATACATGAAATGAGTGGTTATGGAATGGGTTGACATGGCCCCTTGAGATCAACATACAAAAAAAAAATGGTCCTCCTAAACCCCACGGTTTTCGAGATATTCACAGAAAATCTCTGTCTGAAAATCTGTGTCTGCCCTACCCTCCTTTCGGGGGGTCCAGTCAAGCGGGGAGGTTACAGATCAAAACGAAAAACGATGGTTCCATGCTATCCATGTGGGGTTACATGCCCACCAAGTTTCGTGTACCCCGGTCTTTCAGTGTCCTGGGACTCATTGACGGAAATTTGGGCATGCGAAAAACTGCGCGGCGGTCATAATTAGGCCATAAATTAGCACCCCTGGCTAAAACTCCACAGCTCCACCTCTGCAGGCCAAAAGAGGAAGAGACACAGGCAAGCCACAAACAATGCAAGGCCAGCCAGGGAGAAAGAGGAGGACCCAGCATGGTAGAGCTGGGCCATCACAATCTGGAAAGGCACAATTAATGCTGACTGTTAAACTGCTATAATCCTATATTGAGCAAAACTGGGAAAATGTTTTATTCTCAAAATTCCAGCAATTAATCTCTTCAATTCCAAACATTTGCAGACTGTTGTTAAAAGAAGAGGTGAAGCACCATAGTGGTAGATATGCCCTTATACCAACTTTTTTGAGACATAAAAACACAAACAAAAGTATACACAAGCTCAAACCGATTTGTTATTTTAATTTACCAAAGCTCAATTTCATGTTGCAGTGACGATTAATAAGATTCAGATCTGTGATGAAAGATTCAGATGTATAATATCCTAATTCCAAACACATCATATAAAGAATGCCATTGTATTACTTACACGCCAGGAGCATAGTAGTTACAACAGAAAGGGTGAAGTATGTCATTTTCATCAGTTCCACATCTATGAAGCAGGGTTGTGCACAATTCGAATTGCAATTCTGCTTCCTGTTTGCTACCTCAATTGAAATGCAAGTGAAATTCAAGAATGTAATTGAAATTTAAGAGCCAGTTTCAATTCAATTCTGGAATTTTGCACAAGCCTGCTATGAAGCAACAGAAATACTAATGTAGAGTCCACCATCAAACACCACATATAGAATGAAGTAGTTTAAAGTTGGGACACAGGAAAGGTTGACCTTAATCTGGTGTGTGCATCACTTCCCCTGTGGTAACATTAGCTGCCACTGCAGTGGCAGACAGGTGTCACATGCTTAAAATATCGTATTTTTCTACGTATTCCTCTGACCAACAGTAACTGTGTAAAGCATGCATGTAGCTCACTAGCCCAATGTGTCTCAGGCAGAATAGATTCTTGTAGACATTTACATTGGAACAATATTCTTGATCGTATTGCTTTCAGCATTTTCTTTGAGCACTGTATGATTCCTGTTTCACATAAACTGAATCAATTAGACATTAGACATTTAAAAAACATTCATTTCTGGTAGACAGGTGTTGTAGCTTATGCTCTCCATGTGTCTTCACAAAGACAAAAGCTGACGTTTTAAAACATTTGACTTGCTAAAATATGTATTGGTAGGGTTCAAATGTCCTTGAGAAACAGACATCTCTTGCAGAACAGGAAGAGACCATAGAGATAGCGTGATGACAATTATAATTAAGCCATCATGCAATGAAATATGAAATGATTACCACAACCACCACATCCTGCACAGCAGAAAAAAAGATTCTGGAGTGACAGTCTTCTGATCTGATATCATTGATCCTCTTTGAATGAGAATGAGTGAAACATGATGTCAGGGAGCTGTGATACACACACTGTAGATATTCAGTGACCTCACACAAAATGTTTATAGCGATCAGACATTCAGGCTGGGGCCCATGTATCCTTTTGTGAACTGCTATAGGAGGAGTCAATAAGCCTATTTCACACCGGCATTTTGAATATCGATAAGCCGTATACTCACTTCCGGTTAACAATGGCTTATGGAGAAACGAAAGTTATCGGATCTATGTACAAGTTTACAAGGAATTCGCGGCATCTGCCAAAGATCAATCTATCACAGGTGGCAGATACTGTGGAACTGCACACGGTTTACAGGATTTCAGGGCCCTGGCCTCCTGGGCCAATGCATGGTAGGCCTGTTCATCTGTGTGTGTGTGTGTGTGTGTGTGTGTGTCTGTGTGTTCTGCATATCTTCGTGTCTATACCTGTGTGTGTATACCACTCTCTCTATGTGTGTACAACAAAACCACAATGTGATCAGTGACATCATTAAGACAAAACCATAAAACAGGTTATGTAGCTCCATTAAAGGAAATGACACTTTTGCTTGACATCATATATTTTTCCAGTCTTGTCTTGCCTTCTATTGCAGACCATTCATTTTAAGAGAACATGGGTTTTATACCTGAAGTTGCTTTAGTAGATTCCAATGGCCTGCTCACTCTATTTACCAGGCTAATAAAGGACACCATATTACATAGTCAACCCTTTGTCAATAAAAAAGCAAAACATTTTCATTCATATGTGTTTTTAGAATCACACTGTATAATACATGTAATAATATGCAAGACATTTGGTAGTCGAATACCTATCTATACTCACTACAGTGTTAGTGTTCCCAAGTCCCATTCTGAGATTTTCATAAACAGACTCTGGAGCTCCCCCTAGTGGGACAAGTCATTATGAGGACACAACCTCAAGAATAACCCGTTTCAGTTGCAACCCTCTCACTAAAATAGTGTGCTAGTTAGTATGCTTGTTTGCAGTTTATGGCAGTTTATACACATAGGCAATTATACAGCAGGAGAAGTATGTGCCTGTGTTCTTACATCATCTACTACATCAAAACCTCAACATAGCATGTCTGTTCTGGTCTCATACAGTACATGGTCTTATATTGCCTTCTGATTCTGACAAATCACTTACACATCATATCTCCACACATGACAATGTTCTTACCTGAGGCTGTAGATGACATTGCCATGTTTTCATCGTCCATCACACCAGGCTGATGGAAGGCCAAAGAAACGGCATTCAACTAATTTGTTCACCACAGACATGTATTTACATGCATAAAGAATTTGGTCAAATATCTGCATATTTAATGTTTCTTATACTCACAGAAATGTTAGTAAAAATATTATGTAAATATATGCCCAGACAGGCATGAGCATAAATACGTTTTTTATGTAACGTGCACATTTACACACACACACTTACCTCGATCAGGAGAACATTCTTGTCTGGTGAAACAGAAAGACAGAGAAAGAGATAAATTAAGTAAGAGTTCACAAATACTTTTGCAGTTTCTTAACCTTTTTTTCAGAGAGTAGCCTACAGTACATGTCTGTGTGATAATATAAAGTCACACGATATGTTCACACCAGTGACCTCAGAGTCTGTGTAAGGGGGGGACTGTTGGGTGTGGGAGGGCATTGGCGCCGCCAGCCATAATCCTGTAGGGCCTACGCACTGTACCTGTGGTACAATTTTTCAACGCATTATTCATTAAATCATTTAATATTACAACAATAAAAATAGCTTGTGTACTGTCTTAATTGAAACATGCTTCATGCACAAATTATAGCCTATGTTTAGGGCAAAGAGAATGGACATTTCAACATAAGGATACATTAGAAGATGATGATTGGTGTAAACTTTGTCACGACATAATACGCAGTTCTGGCGCTTAAAAAACGCAACGTTCCATTCAGTCATAAATCATTCAAGCATAGTGCTCGTCATGAAAAGAAAACAGCAGCTAAATATTTTTATAATAACAGCAGCTTTATTATAATCTTGTGTTAATCTTGTGAAACAATGTAATTTCATAATTTCCTTGTGTCCTCACTTTAACTGAATATTTGTTTTTTTGTGAGTCAGGTTATTACAAAGTAATGTCTTCAAACATGAAACATGAAAAATAAACAACAATGAATGCTCAGAATGTATTATTTATTTGAAATATACATAATAAGAAGTTAAATAATAAAAAAAACCTCTCAATTTAAATCTAAATTTAAATTTAAATTTAGTGTAACCACTTTTTTTAACACAGCATGGATTAAGATGAACACTGTTAAACCTGACAAGCAGAGACAGGTCAGTTTGAGTTCAGAAGAAAGAAAGAGAGGGTTTTGGTTATCTTGGGGGACATGCTGCCCCCACTTTGTTTCTTTCCAGTTTTTGGAGTCTGGGCAGACACCATTTTTGTACAGTGAGTGTACACACGGCATGGGTAGCTATAGCGAATCGTGAGGAGATGTCCGCTGAATGTCAAAAAATGGTATGGACTTGAAATTGCGTAAACCACCTTTTAAGTATAAGGCATCAAAACTGCTCAAATGTCCTATTGCCTCATTTAAAATAACACATGTCTCATCAGTGCAAGTTTATCCTCTCACCCAGAGCATTATTTGTTTTTCCACAAAAAAATCTTCACGGTCATATCCATATCAGACACTGGTATCTCATACCATCTTTGTGATCCTGCTCATATCCTTTTTACAGCCTCTCTGTCATTTTGATAACCTTTAATGGTAAAACATAATTCCTTATAAATCTGGAGACAACACCTCCAAAAGAGTTTCTGTTGATTTTCAAGTATAAAAGTGATAGCTTTCACTGGAAATGTTGGTAGAACGCGTACGAGGTCATCCCTTCCAGAGCATGCATTCATTGTTGACAGGCTGATGCTCTTGAAGGCTTCAGTAAGTCTGTTGTCTCATTTTGCAATTGTCAAGTTTTAGCTGGATTGCGCTCATTGAACCATCCACTGGGTCTCACATCCAATTTGAGCTGTCCCATAACCCATGGGTCCTGTTGTGCACCTTCCACAAACTCTTCAAGTGAGATTTGGCCTGTGTACACAAATAGAGACATATGTTTGTATGGATGTTTCTTTTGCGTTTGACCACGATTTATTACAAAACAGAGAGGAAAACAAATGCTTATAGTGAGAAAATTAATCACCATCTTTGTTTTTATCCACACGTTCAAAAATGCTGTCACAAATCTGATCAGGACTCATTTCCTCGCTTCCGGATGGCTTGTTATGGCTCTTTAACTTGGTAATGATCTGTTGGTAATAACAGGTTAGATCATTACTGCACATTACAATCCATTTACTATACAACCCCCAAATTAATAAAATATCTGCAATTAAGTTCAGAATGGCATAACGTTCTATGGGTTGACTCATGGAGCAATGTATTACAATATACAGTACCCTCCAGAATTATTATCACCTCTGCTAAAGTTGACTAAAAAGAGGAATATAAAATCATCTTTTGGAAATTGATCTTAAAGGTGCTCTAAGCGATGCTGGGTAGCGTCACTTCTGTTGACTTTCAAACAAAACAGAGCTAGCTCGCCAGTCTCTAGGTATGGTGAAGGGTATGTGATGATGTGGGGCTATTGTAATTCCAAAGGCCAAGGGAACTTTAGCAGGATGCACAGTATCCTGGATCCATGAAATAACTGGCCTTTAAAAAAACAGAAATCTGCCCCAGCCGTGGCACAACTGGCTGGGGCACCTGCACTCTACACTGACGACCCGGGTTCGATTCCCGCCCTGTGGTCCTTTCCGGATCCCACCCCGACTCTCTTTCCCACTCACTTCCTGTCATTCTCCACTGTCCTATCAAATTAAGGCATAAAAAGCCCCCCAAAATATACTTAAAAAATAACTAAAGAACATTTATTTATTTATGATACATTATTCATTCACAAAGATAATTGGTGTCCTTAAAGGTTGGATATTTTCTCATTTACTTATTTTCTCATTTTCTCATTTACTTAAGGCATTAAGATCAATTTCCAAAAGATGATATTAAATTCCTCTTTTTTAGTTAACTTTAGCATGGGTGCCAATAATTCTGGAGGGTACTGTAATCATGCAGTGTATGGAGAGGCACGGCGTCGAAAATGCCATGTTGCCTTAGCCTGGCGGGGCCATCCTATATCATTGAGATGTATAGTCTGGCATCGAACCATTCACCTCGCTTAATCCAAGGGGCGGGCAGAGAATTGTCTTTCAAACTGCCTAGGCATGCAATAAGCCAGCGCTACGACCATATCCATTATCCGGTCGGCAAAGCGGCAAATACATCCTTCTTCGAAAGTAATGACTTAAGTGCATTGTGTTGCTCAACTTTCAAAGAAAAGCACAAGTCCAACTCCTCCAAAGTTTGGCATAACGCCGATTCAAACAACCGCTCTCGTTAAGCCATAGCCACCTTCCTTGTTGTTCACAGTCGCAGGACTGTCGTTATCCTGTTAAGCCCGCCTTTAAGACTCTCTAACAAAATAGAGCGCTGTGATTGGAGAACATCCACGGTGCTAAGCCAATAGAAATCCCTATGGTTCGATACTAGACGTACAGGCTGAGCAAATTAATTTGCCGCCGCTAGGGTGCGTCTAGATTTCTAGGCTAATGTTGCCTTGTATGTACTATAAAAACACAAGCAAACAACCTTATTTAGTCTTTGATGACGTGGTGGGATCTCCCAACTTAATGCCAAGGATCGTAGACTAATCTGAGTTAAACCTTAAGTGTAAAAGTAAATGAGCTTAGACTGTCCTGGACGACCCAGGGGTGGCTGGGTGAAATGTGGCTATAGATCAGACGCAACAGCCTAATGGTATATACAGTAGGCACACACTCTAAGGCCACTGCCAGATTATTGTTTTCTCCCTATAAACTCAAAGGCATTTCCAAAATTGCATTATAACATTTGTATACAGCTCACAGTAATAGGAAAATGATCTTACTTTTATTAAGTGCTTGACTTCGGATCTGTCCAGACGGCCATTTCCATCCCTGTCATAGACCTTAAATGACCACCTCAGTTTATCCTCGAGTTTGCCCCGGAGAACAAGGTGCACAGCAGCCACATACTCCATGAAGTCTATTGTGTTATCCTGAATGAAACAGTCAAGAAAAGAATTGTGGAGAATGTAAAAAGTACAGTACAAGGAACAGAATGAGGTAAAACACTATGAGTATACTGAAAAGAGTACTCTGTTAAAGTTCCCTTGTATCCTCACCAGCCCAAGCTCACACACCAGCTCACACACAAAGCACAGAAATCAGAAGGAGCACATGAAGTACGTGAATGCTTAAGAAACTTTAAAATTAAGTTAATTTTGTATAGAAGTGTGTTGATGCTACAATAACTTAAATGGCGTACCAGCCCAACTAACTCCCTTACCTTTTTATATTTTATTCTATTCTATATTCTTGACTTTTATATTATATTTCTCTAATTCTGCGGCAATAGTGTACAGATCACTGGCTGTATTGGCGTCGCAGGCGGATCAACCGTGAGACGATAGCGCTGCATGGTGATCTAAAGACTCTTACCTGATTCGTGTCGAAAGTGCGGAAGATGTTGTCAACGTAGGCACTTTCCTCAGGTGAAGACTGAGTGCTGATGCCAAAGATCTTTTTGAATTCGTGCAAATGCAGGTTCCCGCTCGGGCACTCACTAGCAAACTTCTTGTACAACTCCTGAATCTGTGTCAAGGCCACTTCATTATCCTCATCATCACTGTATGACTGACCCATAGTTCCTCTTGTCACCAATTAATCAAAGCAGTAAAATGAATCAATAAAAAGATGTGGCTCATCTTAAAATTCTTGCCATTTTGCATCCGACATCATGTCAAAGAAGGAGCTCCTTTACTCATGCCTGATGGTGCTCTGAGGCTGAAGCCCACTCAGATCTCAGTTAAACCTATAATTAGGTGATTAAGTATTTTTAGACGGGGTTGCCAATCCTATCTTCTTCCTTTAAGTCTAAATAATTTGAGCTCAGATACAAACTGGGTTTGTATGCACATTGGACTCGTATGCACATTGGACTCTCCTGTCTCTCTATCTCTGTATTTTGTTGTTTAAATGATACTTCATGGCATGCACACACACACACACACACACACACACACACACACACACACACACACACACACAGACAGATAGATGTACCAAGCTTTTTTTTTTATTGTTTGTGTTGGGGGGGGGGGTGTATTTTTGTGTTGTATGCAACATGAGTACTACAGTAGGTAATTGATTCCCATGGTGCTATACCAAAGGAGAGAGTGTGAAGCTGTTAGGCCACTGAATGGAGTTTCCTGTTGGCAAGAATTTGGTGTCATTACAGCAAGATTAGAAGAGTGGTGGCCAATTGAAGTTTACACTACATGTAGACAATGAAAACAAACAACACCAGCTGGGCTTCTTCTATATAGTATAAGTATATATACTCTTTTGATCCCGTGAGGGAAATTTGGTCTCTGCATTTATCCCAACCCGTGAATTAGTGAAACACACAGCACACAGTGTACACACAGTGAGGTGAAGCACACACTAATCCCGGCGCAGTGAGCTGCCTGCATCAACAGCGGCACTCGGGGAGCAGCAAGGGGTTAGGTGCCTTGCTCAAGGGCACTTCAGCCGTGCCTACTGGTCGGGGTTCGAACCAACAACCCTCCGGTTACAGGTCCAAAGTGCTAACCAGTAGGCCACGGCTGCTCCCAATACATATAGGGATACAATTACAGAATAAAGGAAAGAGCAAGTGTACAGACAGATGTTTTCAGGAATACACAGTAAAATATTTATTATGATGGTTGACTCTGCCATATACACATACAGCCTGACATAAAGACAGATAGACAGGCATTCAGACATGTCTCCCTCTCTCACAGCTATGCACGCACACACACGCACGCACGCACGCATACAAGGCACACAAAGGTCATTACAAAGCATTAAGGGGTCATGTTCTAATTCTCTCGCACTCTTTATGTCTCAGGCCCCTCCCCCCACTCTCCAATTCTTGGTAAGTAGGCCTATTCACCCACCTGGATGATGCACTGCAGCCGATTTGTGCCGGAACGTTCACCACACACCAGCTTGAGAGTGAGAGAATCAATCTGCCAATAGAGAGGAATCGGGGATGATTAAGTGGCCAGATAGATTGAGCCAGGTTTGGAATTTAGCCAGGAAACCGGGGGACTTCTATACTTTGTGATGAGTGTCATGCACGGAGCTGATATATAGAGCTGGAGAAAGTAAGGAGCTACTGCCCCCATTCACTTCAATGGTCATAGTCACTTCATGTGGCTGATCCTGCCAGTTCATCTATCAATACTGACAACATTTCAATAATAAGCATACACATTCCATGAGATCACCCTAAACCTCTTTTTGTTTACAGTGGCTTACTGTCGGCACTGTTTACCAATATCATTCATTATATCTTCTTATATCTTTGATTTTGCACTAAAGATTTAGATTAGTAATTTAATATATCTTTATTATTTATATGTATTACTTCCTCTGTGAAGCTGAGCTGGCTCTGAGTCTAAGAATTGCATTACTGGTTTTGATGGGAAGTCTTTATCAATATGTCTTGAACATGAACTTGTTTCAGTGTAAATTTTAACGTCCCTTTGGAAATGACTTAGAAATAGTTTATACTATTCAACTACTATTCAAACTAAATGAATGAATGAATAAATGAATAAATACTTGATAACTAGAGATGTCACTATCGCTGCAGTAACATTGACCCAGTGTGCTAAAGAAAAAATAGGATTAATTTATGGACACTTTCTCTTGCTGCTGCCCTCTAGTGGGGACTTGCCATAATTCTCATTCTCTATTTCTCATTCAAACTCTGTCTAGAATAGAGCGGAATGGATCCATAACTAGATGTACCGCATAGCGGTACAAAATATGACCGCCGCTCAGTCCTGTACATCCGTTCCATGAAAATAAATCACACTTCAATTTGTCTCCATATTTTACTCCATCCCCACTCTTGAAACTTTTGTGTATGCTTGTTTGGCATGCCTGAGTGTGTGTGTGTGTGGCTGCACAGAAAGTAAGCCTACTGGTGCTGAAAAGGTGAATAGATTGTAGAATAGCCAAAGAAGATGTAGAATTGTTATAAAACCTTTAAAATCTCTAAACAATCACAAGTAGGGCAGTTCATCACAGTTCATCCATTGCAACTGGATTGATGAAAGGTCACTTACACCTGTAGGCTACATTGTATTTGGGAAAAGCAAAAGGTATCAGCATAATGTTATTTATTTATTTATTTATTTATTTATTTATTAAACAAAACATCTCTGTCAGTTCCATGCCGTTTTCAACAGCTATCAAAAACAAAGGTCATTTTGGATGGATGGATTTTTTGTGAATGTTTCTTCTTCTACATAAGATTTTAGTCATCTTTAGTTCATGTAATACTTTATTGTCAACGACGTCGCTTAGACTGTTCATACACATTTTAACGGGCCAAAGTTGAAGAGCTTTTTGTCCGTTATTGTTCGTTACCAAATATAGGCTGATTCATGTTCCCTTGCATTGTGTAACTGAGGTCCATGGCTAGTCTGGCTTTCATCAGACCAAGCTCAATCTTTTAAGAAATCAAAAAAATAAATAGCGGGCAGATCAGGCTGGGTTCACCCAGCCTAAAGTCCATAGGCACCGATATTGTTTAATTTTCCGATTGAGATATACACGCTCTGGCTATTCTAAATGCAAAATGCATCAGGGAGTTATGACAAAACGGTAACTAACAAACTAGATCCTAATAGAAAGCTGTTAGCTTCCCATAAGCTACAGGTAGGATTATAAGGTAGGCCTATTTACAACATAAATTGTCAATAGGCTATGCTGGCGACACTAATAAAATCTCCTTTGGAAACCAATGGCTTACGCCTTACAGTATCAAGCGGACTTAAACTGCCATATCGTGGCGAAAATTTTAATGGCACATTCAAGCTCCATGAGTCAAGGAAAGCTGAATGAAGTAACCACTTCTAGATGGGACCCACTACACAGTAGCTTAAGGTGTGTTGCTAAAGCAGCCATAATGAAATGAAGGTGTCATTGTTTGGATACTTCACACACACGTGCTTTTTAATTTCACAAGACTACAACTACCAAGCTGTAATCAAAGCACATCGATTCCCCTCTCACACCATGCAGGCACTTAAAACAAAATAAACAGGCGTCTCAGTCTCCAGCATGTATAGGCAAAAACTGTATCAGACCCGATTTAGCGTTGGTAAATCTTCCATTGCACAGAATGATTTTGTAGCACGTGCAATAAATGACAGTCTAAAGATACAAACAGTGCTGCTATCAATTTGCTTGGTATAACCCGCATTTATAGTTTTCTACAAATGCAATCAATCAAATGCCTCCATCACTCAACTAACGCTAACGGTAACATTACCTAGGTCCTTATTGATATTACAAGATTAACGTACCTGCAGTAAAAACCAAGCATGTCCGATAAACATCCTCAGATTTATTTCAACTTAAAGAAGAAATGGGAATTACACTTAATGTGAACATCGTCCTATCCTTATTAGATGTCCGCTGAGGTAAATTACAGTCCTTGTAGGAAGCGTCCATTGTTTTTTCCAACCCACTTTTAACTTCCAACAAAATTACGTCTCACTGCAACGATGCGCCATCTAGTGGACAAACGACTACTTATCGCCAATACTGAAAATGCAGCCATGATGATGATGATATATTTATTTTGGCTTTCTTTTAATCCTACTGAATTTGTAATTATGTATCGGCCGTTCTAATACCGATAGTATGTGGGTGCCTGTGTGTGTGCATGTGTATATGTGTGCACCGCCATTTACAGGCCAATGAGTGTACAGTCACTAAATGTACACATAACCTAATTTTTTTTAGACCCCCCATGGATGAAATTCTACGAAACTTGGCATACCCCCAGAGAATGCCAGGTCAATCATACACATACAATTTGGTGCAGTTCTGAACATCTTAACTGAAGATAGGGGCAATTAAAGCAGAATAATATTGCATTTTCATTTTTTTGGGGGGTGAGGTGCAAATCACAAATGAGTGATTATGAGCCAGGTTGATGTGGGCCCTTGAGACCAACATACCATAAAAGATTCTTCATCCCTCAGTGCCACCGGTTCAGGTAGTTATTTAGGAAAAACTGTTTGTTTTTTTTTGCAGTTCGGGGGTGGGGGGGGGGCTGGTGGTGGTCTCGGGGACGAAATGAAATTTTTTCGTTAAAGTCTAGTGGGGCTACATACCCACCAAATTTCATGTACCCGGTGGTTGGTGTCCAATTATCAATGACCAAAATTCAGGGAGTAGATGGGGGAAAAATTCTTGAATTATGTGCATGTGTGCGTGTACAAATTTATGTTTATGTGTGTGGGTGTGTGTGTGTGTGTGTATGTGCGTGCTTGTGTGTTTGCCTGCGTATGTGTGTTTGTGCATGTGCATGCATGCGTACATATGTCTACTGTGTGAGTATGTGTCATACATTATGATTACTGTAAATGCAATGTGTGTGCGTGTGTATCTGTTTATGCACATGTGTGCACATGGAATGGGTTAACATGACCCTGGAGGCAAACATACGGAAAAAAATTGGTCATCTTGGCCCTACAGTTCTCAAGATATTCACAGAGAACTGTGTCACCCTTACCACCCTCCTTTCGGGGTCCAGTCCAAGGGGGGGCTACAGATCAAAACGAAGAATGCGGTTCCATGCTATCCATGTGGGGGGTACATGCCCACCAAGTTTTGTGTACCCCAGTCTTTCAGTGTCCGGGGAATCCTTGTTGGTGTCGTCACTAAATGTACACATAAATTATTTTATTGTAAGGCCCCCATGAACGAAAGTACACAAAACTTGGCATGCATTCGGAGGGTGTCATAATGATCCTACACTTTTAATTTCGTGCAGTTTTGACCTTGTCAGCCAGAGATATTGTGATGAAAACACCTTTTTTTTTTTTTTAATTTTTTAACTAGGTGGCGCTATACATGAAATAAGTGGTAATGGGATGGGTTGACATGCCCCTTAAGACCAACATACATAAAAAAAGGTGGACCTCCTAGGCCCTACGGTTCTCGAGATATTCACAGAAAACTGTCTCCGGCCACCTACAGGCCAGTTGGTGTATAGTAACATAAATTAATTTATTGTGTGGCCCCATGAACGGAATTCCACAAAACTTGGTGTGCATACAGAGGGGTGTCATAATGATCCTACAATTCCAATTTTGTGCAGTTTTGACTATGTTAGGTCAGATACCTTCAATTACAACACCTCATTTTTTTTTTTTTGTGTTTAACTAGGTGGCGCTATACATGAAATGAGTGGTTATGGAATGGGTTGACATGGCCTTGATCAACATACAAAAAAAAAATGGTCCTCCCTAAACCCTACAGTTTTCGAGATATTCACAGAAAACTGTGTTTGCCCCTACCCTCCTTTAGGGGGTCCAGTCCAGGGGGGGCTACAGATCAAAACGAAAAACGATGGTTCCATGCTATCCATGTGGGGTTACATGCCACCAAGTTTCGTGTACCCCGGTCTTTCAGTGTCCGGGAATCATTGTTGGAAATTTGGGCATCGAAAAAAGAAAAAAAACACAGCGGCGGTCATATAGGTTTAGTCATATTTTTTTTTTTTTTTGTTTTTTTTTTTTTAGCGATGTCCAAATTTCCGTCAATGATTCCCGGGACACTGAAAGACCGGGGTAGACAAAACTTGGTGGGCATGTAACCCCATATGGATAGCATGGAACCATCGTTTTTCGTTTTGATCTGTAGCCCCCACGCTGGACTTAACCCCGAAGGAGGGTAGGGCAGACACAGTTTTCTGTGAATATCTCGAGAACCGTAAGGTTTAGGAGGACCACCTTTTTTTTGTATGTTGATCTCAAGGGGCCATGTCAACCCATTCCATAACCACTAATTTCATGTATAGCGCCACCTAGTTAAACACAAAAAGTAAAATGAGGTGTTGTAATTGTAGGTATCTGTGACCTAACATAGTCAAAACTGCACGAAATTGGAAGTGTAGGATCATTTTGACACCTTCTGAATGCACGCCAAGTTTCGTGGAATTTTGTTCATGGGGGCCACACAATAAATTAATTTATATTACTATACACCAACTGGCCTGTAGGTGGCCGGAGACAGTTTTCAGAATATCTCGAGAACCGTAGGGCCTAGGGGGTCCACCTTTTTTGTATGTTGGTCTTAAGGGGCATGTCAACCCATCCCATTACCACTTATTTCATGTATAGCGCCACCTAGTTAAAAAAAATTAAAAGCAAAAATTAGGTGTTTTCATCTCAATATCTCTGGCTGACAAGGTCAAAACTGCACGAAATTAAAAGTGTAGGATCATTATGACACCCCTCTGAATGCATGCCAATTTTTGTGTACTTTCGTTCATGGGGGGCCTTACAATAAAATAATTTATGTGTACATTTAGTAACACCAACAAGGATTCCGGACACTGAAAGACCGGGTACACAAACTTGGTGGGCATGTACCCCCACATGGATAGCATGGAACCCATTTTTTGTTTTTCATCTGCAGCCCCCCCTGGACTGGACCCCGAAAAGGAGGGTAGGGCAGACACAGTTCTCTGTGAATCTTTTATGGTATGTTGGTCTCAAGGGCCCACATCAACCTGGCTCATAATCACTCATTTGTGATTTGCCCCGCAAAAAAAAAAAAAAATGAAAATCAGTAGGATTAAAAGAAAGCCAAAATAAATATTTCATCATCATCATCATCATGGCTGCATTTTCAGTATTGGTCGTTTATCGTTTGTCCACTAGATGGCGCATCGTTGCAGTGAGGCGTAATTTTGTTGGAAGTTAAAAGTGGGTTGGAAAAAAAAAACAATGGACGCCTTCATACAAGGACTGTAATTTACGCAGCGAACATCTAATAAGGATAGGACGATGTTCACATGAAGTGTAATTCCCATTTCTTCTTGAAGCGAAATAAATCTGAGGATGTTTATCGGACATGCTTGGTTTTACTGCAGGAACGTTAATCTTGTAATATCAATAAGGACCTAGGTAATGTTACCGTTAGCGTTGGTTGAGTGATGGAGGCATTTGATTTATTGCATTTGTAGAAAACTATAAAATGCGGTTATACCAAACAAATGTATAGCAGCACTGTTTGTATCTTTTCGACTGTCATTTATTGCACGTGCTACAAAATCATTCTGTGCAATGGAAGATTTACCAACGTTACACCGGTCTGATACAGTTTGCCTATACATGCGTGAGACTGAGGCGCCTGTTTATTTTGTTTTTGCGTGCAGGGTGTGAGAGGGGAATCGATGTGCTTTGATTACAGCTTGGTAGTTGTAGTCTGTGAAATTAAAAAAAACGCGTGTGTGTGAAGTATCCAAACAATGACACCTTCATTTCATTATGGCTGCTTTAGCAAAACACCTTAAGCTACTGTGTAGTGGGTCCCATTTAGAAGTGGCTACTTCATTCGCGCTTTCCTTGACTCATGGAGCTGCGTGAATGTTATTACAACTTTTCGCCCGCGATATGACAGTTTAAGTCCGCTTGATACTGTAAGGCGTAAGCCATTGGTTTCAAAGGAGATTTTATTTGTGTCGCCAGCATAGCCTATTGACAATTTATGTTGTCATTAGGCCTACCTTATAATCCTACCTGTAGCTTAGGGAAGCTAACAACTTTCTATTAGGATCTAGTTTGTTAGTTACCGTTTTGTCATAACTCCTGATGCATTTTTGCATTTAGAATAGCCAGAGCGTGTATATCTCAATCGGAAAATTAAACAATATCGGTGCCTATGGACTAGGCTGGGTGAACCCAGCCTGATCTGCCCGCTATTTATTTTTGATTTCTTAAAGATTGAGCTTGGTCTGATGAAAGCCAGACTAGCCATGGACCTCAGTTAAACAATGCAAGGGAACATGAATCAGCCTATATTTGCACTAACAATAACGGACAAAAGCTCTTCAACTTTGGCCCGTTAAAATGTGTATGAACAGTCTAGCGACGCATTTCATCAAGGCCCATTTGGACATGTCAGTTATTTGCACCACTGGTTAGATGTAAAACAGCATTTCGTTTCAGACTAGGCTACTGTTACTTAATTTGTGCATTAACAATAACGTTTCAGACTACTGTTACTTAATTTGTGCATTGACAATAAAGTATTACATGAACTAAAGATGACTAAAATCTTATGTAGAAGAAGAAACATTCACAAAAAATCCATCCATCCAAAATGACCTTTGTTTTTGATAGCTGTTGAAAACGGCATGGAACTGACAGAGATGGTTTTTGTTTATAAATACATAAAAAATAAATAAATAAATAACATTATGCTGATACCTTTTGCTTTTCCCAAATACAATGTAGCCTACAGGTGTAAGTGACCTTTCATCAATCCAGTTGCAATGGATGAACTGTGATGAACTGCCCTACTTGTGATTGTTTAGAGATTTTAAAGGTTTTATAACAATTCTACATCTTCTTTGGCTATTCTACAATCTATTCACCTTTTCAGCACCAGTAGGGTACTTTCTGTGCACCCTTTCACACACACACTCAGGCATGCCAAATAAGCATACACAAAAGTTTCAAGAGTGGGGGATGGAGTAAAATATGGAGACAAATTGAAGTGTGATTTATTTTCGCGGAACGGATGTACAGGACTGAGCGGCGGTCATATATTGTACCGCTATGCGGTACATCTAGTTATATGGATTATAGAATGCAAAATACCCTTAGAGGAGAAAATGTATAGATAACCCTAAAACGGATGACGCTGGTGAACACACTTTGTAGGAATGTTTTTTTTATTCTCACTGTTACGTTGTGCTATAGGCGTACTCTTAATAATTAAACAGGGCATTTTATTTGGATGTCTAGGCTATATTTAATTGTTTGAGCTTGGTTTTGACTATGCTTCCAACCCAATGGATTACTGTACAGTACTGCATCATGAGTAGTATGCACATTTCCATTCTGGAATAAAGAAGTCTTCATTCTAAAATATCATATTTCAGTCTACTTGACTGAAAAATACTTTTAAATCCTTCATATCTCTAGGTAAAACAGAAGTCCTTTTCATTGGCCCTGACAAAGTCTATAATCAAGCTAAGAAATTTAGCCTCAAATGACAAGACTACTTCTAGAAACGTACATGTAGGGTTTTTTTTTTTATACAGATTTAAAATTTGACCAACATGTAAAACTCCTTGTGCATTCCTGCTATTATCAACTGAGAAACATTTCCAAAATTAGATCAATGCTTTCTTTAAAGGACACAGAGAGAATTATACATGCATTTGTCTCATCTAGACTTGATTACTGCAACGCCTTATTCACTTGTTTAAATCGTCATTCCATCTCTCGTTTACCGACTGTTTAGAATTCAGCAGCCAGACTTTTGACAAAGCCTGCATTTAGGGAACACATCACCCCAGTTCTGGCCAATCTTCACTGGTTGCCAGTGAGTTTTAGGATTGATTTTAAAATCCTCCTTAACCTATAAAGCATTACATGGTTTGACACCTGACTATTTAAAAGAATTATTAACCCCCTACTGTCCGGCTCGGCCCCTCAGATCAAAGTAAACTGTCAACTACCGGTCATTTGAGGTTAGGGCACCCAAGCTTTGGAACAGTCTCCCTTATAACATCAAATCTGCACCATCAGTGGCTGTTTTCAAATCTAGTCTAAAGACCCACTTATATAAAATTGCTTTCCTTAAATAGTGAATGATTCCACTCACGTCTCTGCTAATTTATTATGACCGCCCGGCATAAGCGGCGGTCATATAGGTTTAGTCAGATTTTTTTTTTTCTTTTTCAAGATGCCCAAATTTCCGTCAATGATTCCCGGGACACTGAAAGACCGGGTACACGAAACTTGGTGGACATGTAACCCCACATGGATAGCATGGAACCATCGTTTTCGTTTTGATCTGTAGCCCCCGCTGAATTGGACCCCGAAAAGGAGGGTAGGGCAGACACAGTTTTCTGTGAATATCTCAAAACCGTAGGGTTTAGGAGGACCATTTTTTTTGTATGTTGATCTCAAGGGGGCCATGTCAACCCATTCCATAACCACTCATTTCATGTATAGCGCCACCTAGTTAAACATAAAAAGTAAAAATGAGGTGGTGTAATTGAAGGTATCTGTGACCTAACATAGTCAAAACTGCACAAAATTGGAAGTGTAGGATCATTATGACACCCTATGTATGCACGCCAAGTTTTGTGGAATTCCGTTCATGGGGGCCACACAATAAATTAATTTATGTTACTATCCACCAACTGGCCTGTAGGTGGCCGGAGACAGTTTTCTGTGAATATCTCGAGAACCGTAGGGCCTAGGAGGTCCACCTTTTTTTTGTATGTTGGTCTTAGGGGGGGCATGCCAACCCATCCCATTACCACTTATTTCATGTATAGCGCCACCTAGTTAAAAATTAAAAAGCAAAAAATTAGGTGTTTTCATCTCAATATCTCTGGCTGACAAGGTCAAAACTGCACGAAATTAAAAGAGTAGGATCATTATGACACCCTCTGAATGCATGCCAAGTTTTGTGTACTTTCGTTCATGGGGGGCCTTACAATAAAATAATTTATGTGTACATTTAGTGACGTACACCAACAAAGGATTCCGGGACACTGAAAGACCGGGGTACACAAAACTTGGTGAGCATGTACCCCCACATGGATAGCATGGAACCGTCATTTTTCGTTTTCATCTGCAGCCCCCCCGCTGGACTGGACCCCCCGAAAGGAGGGTAGGGCAGACACAGTTCTCTGTGAATCTTTTATGGTATGTTGGTCTCAGGGCCCACATCAACCTGGCTCATAATCACTCATTTGTGATTTGCCCCGGTAAAAAAATGAAAATCAGTAGGATTAAAAGAAAGCCAAAATAAATATTCATCATCATCATCATCATGGCTGCATTTTCAGTATTGGCGAGAAGTAGTCGTTTGTCCACTAGATAGCGATCGTTGCAGTGAGGCGTAATTTTGTTGGAAGTTAAAAGTGGGTTGGAAAAAACAATGGACGCCTTCATACAAGGACTGTAATTTACCGCTTGTTAACATCTAATAAGGATGGGGACGATGTTCACATGAAGTGTAATTCCCATTTCTTCTTGAAGCCGAAATAAATCTGAGGATGTTTATCGGACATGCTTGGTTTACTGCGAATAACGTTAATCTTGTAATATCAATAAGGACCTAGGTAATGTTACCGTTAGCGTTGGTTGAGTGATGGAGGCATTTGATTTATTGCATTTGTAGAAAACTATAAATGCGGTTATACCAAGCAAATGTATAGCAGCACTGTTTGTATCTTTCGACTGTCATTTATTGCATGTGCTACAAAATCATTCTGTGCAATGGAAGATTTACCAACGCTACACCGGTCTGATACAGTTTTGCCTATACATGCATTGAGACTGAGATGCCTGTTTATTTTGTTTTAAGTGCGTGCAGGGTGTGAGAGGGGAATCGATGTGCTTTGATTGCAGCTTGGTAGTTGTAGTCTGTGAAATTAAAAAGCACGTGTGTGAAGTATCCAAACAATGACACCTTCATTTCATTATGGCTGCTTTAGCAAAACACCTTAAGCTACTGTGTAGTGGGTCCCATTTAGAAGTGGCTACTTCATTCGCTTTCCTTGACTCATGGAGCTGCGTGAGTCCGCTTGATACTGTAAGGCGTAAGCCATTGGTTTCCAAAGGAGATTTTATTTGTGTCGCCAGCATAGCCTATTGACAATTTATGTTGTCAATAGGCCTACCTTATAATCCTACCTGTAGCTTAGGGAAGCTAACAACTTTCTATTAGGATCTAGTTTGTTAGTTACCGTTTTGTCATAACTCCCTGATGCATTTTTGCATTTAGAATAGCCAGAGCGTGTATATCTCAATCGGAAAATTAAACAATATCGGTGCCTATGGACTAGGCTGGGTGAACCCAGCCTGATCTGCCCGCTATTTATTTTTTTGATTTCTTAAAAGATTGAGCTTGGTCTGATGAAAGCCAGACTAGCCATGGACCTCAGTTAAACAATGCAAGGGAACATGAATCAGCCTATATTTGCACTAACAATACCGGACAAAAGCTCTTCAACTTTGGCCCGTTAAAATGTGTATGAACAGTCTAGCGACGCATTTCATCAAGGCCCATTTGGACATGTCAGTTATTTGCACCACTGGTTAGATGTAAAACAGCATTTCGTTTCAGACTAGGCTACTGTTACTTAATTTGTGCATTAACAATAACGTTTCAGACTACTGTTACTTAATTTGTGCATTGACAATAAAGTATTACATGAACTAAAGATGACTAAAATCTTATGTAGAAGAAGAAACATTCACAAAAAATCCAGCCATCCAAAAATGACCTTTGTTTTTGATAGCTGTTGAAAATGGCATGGAACTGACAGAGATGTTTTTGTTTAAAAATACATAAAAAATAAATAAATAAATAAATAAATAAATAAATAAATAACATTATGCTGATACCTTTTGCTTTTCCCAAATACAATGTAGCCTACAGGTGTAAGTGACCTTTCATCAATCCAGTTGCAATGGATGAACTGTGATGAACTGCCCTACTTGTGATTGTTTAGAGATTTTAAAGGTTTTATAACAATTCTACATCTTCTTTGGCTATTCTACAATCTATTCACCTTTTCAGCACCAGTAGGGTACTTTCTGTGCAGCCGCACACACACACTCAGGCATGCCAAACAAGCATACACAAAAGTTTCAAGAGTGGGGGATGGAGTAAAATATGGAGACAAATTGAAGTGTGATTTATTTTCGCGGAACGGATGTACAGGACTGAGCGGCGGTCATATTTTGTACCGCTATGCGGTTTCATCTAGTTATCATTTCTGTTTGTTTATTTTGTTTTGGGTACTATACTGTATACTTTTCCTATTTTCTTTTTTTATATATATATTTAGTTAAGTTTGTGTTTAATAGTTTGCAGCTTGGTAGTTTACTATTTTATAATCATTATTATTATTATTGTTTTGTTTTTTGCTTTGTTTTTGTTTGTTTGTTTGTTTGTTTGTTTGTAGAGCACTTTGTGCTTTGTGCTTGAAAAGTGCTATATAAATAAATGTTATTATTATTTATAATTATTATATAACATTGATGTATAAAAGATATGGAATTCTGAGTGGAGAGTCTTAACATGACATTGACATCTCAATATCATTATATTTATGCTGTTGAAGGTTATGGATTTACTAAACCTTGACAGGCTCCTGCTAGTATCTGTGTATGCCAGTAAACTGTGAAGGCTGACATTCATGGGGAAAAATCATATCAGCAACATAAACACAAACATTACATCCCATATAAACAAATACTGGGAGGTTAAATGAAAGAGCACATTTGCTCACAAATAATAAAATGTGTTAGATCTTCCTGTACACTGAAAAAAATGGAAATAGGGGGTCTTTGATTTGACACAAATTAATTTGATATATGCAACATGATTGTTTTATATTCCGCTTGCAAACGTGTTTTAATTAAGTAGATTTCAAGAGATAATTTTTGAATGCTGGATGTATATGAAGGTATATTGGCTGCAAAAGTGGCGAGCACATTTAACTGCAGATTTTGCATGTGCACACTAAAGTCATAAATAAGTGTAACAGTAAAGTTGAAGTTGTACATATTTTTTTATATCTTGTTAACACAAAATAGGGGCTACAGGTTCACAAATCCTTTTTACAGGTACACAAATCCTATCCTGTGAGTCACAACTTTCAAGAGTCATGCACTCGACACTTTTGCACCAATCGTTGCAGCGCAGTTGGTGCGAAACACATTTGCACATCCGTGTTTCATAAGAACATACGCAACATTCGTGCGTAAATGTGAACTAATGCATCCGAAGTTGTGCATCTGTGAAATAATTTCTCATTAATAAAATTCTACAGATCGCTTTGATTTTCTTGCATGACTACAAGTCAATTGATACAAGTGCTCGAATCTGCTTCTACGAAAGTGGCGATACTTTTTGCTCCTGGCTAGGTGATATAATAGGAGCAAAAAAGATTTGTATATGTGCACGTCGGCGAATCGATCGATCGAGAAAACAAAGGCGGCGGATCTGGATCCTTGTTTTCTCGATCGATTCGCTCGACGTGCACACATACAAATCTTTTTGCTCCTATTATTATTATTACTATTACTATTATACTCCAGAACACATTATTATTCTATTATTCATCACATCCTAAAATTTGTGATCATCTCAGGAAGAATAAAGTATCTATCTATCTATCTATCTATCTATCTATTGTATTCGTCTTTTTGTTTCTTTTTATCATATGGTCGTTTACAACAGTGGCTGACTTGAAACTTGGATTAACGTGCTAATCAATAATGTTTTTATTTCAGTGTGATATAGATGCTGGCCGAGTGTCTCCTGAGGGGACTTTGTATCTACATGGGGAAGATCCTGAAAACTTTGTGCAGGAATATGTGATATGTACATGAACATGTCTATTTTCACATTCATTTCTCAATAGGGCTTTGTTAGAGGGTCTCATTTTCTTACTGTTATGTGCATTTGTCTGCCTAATTCAGGGCATGGATGGAGTTGATGTCATTGAAGACAACTGTTGGGGTTTATGTCCTGAGAGAACATGAGTCAAGTGAATCAGAGGACATTGGGGTTGTACTCCAAGGAATAAAGTTTTGACAGATCTACATGGCATACCGTTAGCTGTCACTATGATGTTGGAGTTGATAACCTCATGTACCTGCCCGTGCTTAGATACACCTTTGAGGCATTGCAAAAAATCTTCATGGAGCTGGATGAAGGCAAACTCCCAAGGTTGGATAAAGAACAACCTGTTTCAGTGAATGACTTTCCATTTTTATTTTTTGAAAAAGAAATACTGTTTTTACTATGTTGAAACCTGAAAGGACTATCAATGGCTGAGTGACCACGGGTCATGGAATCTTTTTGTGGATGTTTTTTTAGTATTATTATTTATTCATTATCTTTATTTTAGGAACTAGAAATGTCACCTTTTGGTCAGTCATCTTTGAATCTGGTCCATCAGTCTTCAGGCCTGATCTCTCTCTCTTTCTTTCTCTTCTTTCCCTCTCTCTCTTCTCCCTTTCTCCCCTTCTCTCTCTTTTCTCCCTCTCTCGCTTCCCTCTCTCCTCTTCCTCTCTCACTCCTTTATCTTTCTCCTCTCCCTCCTCTCCCTGTGATGTTTGCTGCACTTTTTTCCATTTGTCAATTGCTGGATAAAAAACAATACTGTGTATTTCATGTTGCTTTCAATAAAAATTGACTACTAAACTGACTTGACTCTTTTCAGTAAAAAGATGTATAACAGATGTCTGCAATTCTAGAAAAAAAAAAACAGTTAAAAGACACTGTTCTTTTACAATCTATTACTATTGACATGATAAAATTACTTTAGCATTACACAATACATTGGTATTACATAAATATGAAGGTATTATCTTCATTCAATTATTTTTTTATGTAATACTAGCCTGGCTAGCGCCACCACTTCTCAATGAGACGTGGTCTGGGAACCAAACGTTAATTTTCTCGTATTTGAAAAAAATGCCCAGATCCGTTTATTGGGTGCCACGGATGTCTATCAAATGCGTCTGTGCATAGCTCATCATCGTCTTGCTTTCCCCCCTGTTCTGTGATTGGTTCCCTATCTCAGGCGAAAATTTGCTCCATGGTCTCCAGGCTGCCTTAGCAGCGTGAATCAAATCGCGCGCAAGGCAGCATGGGAACACCCAGGCTAATGTAATACGATGTGATTTCAATGTGTAGGTTTTACAAGAAATGATTAACTAGAACAAAAGTGTAAAAATTGTGTCAGTTGGACACATTCTGATCATGTGGGACTGATGTACACATTAAAATCATGTAAATTCAAGGAAGTTTTTTTTTCAGTGTAGTGTTTCATTTTTGGGTGATGTTTGGTGAGCTGTCTTCAGGATTAGCCAACTAAATATTACTACAAGGAGTATTAGATATTGTCTTCTGTATTGAGAGTTAAAATAGATTAAAGACAAAAAAAATCTTTATTAATGTCTTACAATCTTTATTAATGTCTTACCTCAATAAATGCAGAAATACAGATTCATAAAATAGAGATTTTATTGAAAGAGAAACCACAACACAAAGTAATTTACATTTAGATTTTTGAGGATTATACAGATACACATTTGTCTATTTGTGATTAAGGGTTGATACTATTTGTTGATACTATTTGTCAGTTGCAATATGATATAGGGTTGATACTATGTGACAGTTGCAATATGATTACATTATGACATGAATATTATAGATCTTGATATATTATATAATATTCCTGCAAAAACAAAAAAAATGGGTAGATTTCAAATATGGATAAGGTTGCACAGTGAAAGAAAATGAATCCAAGAAAATTATATTTCACTTAAACTGGTTTTCATTTTTACTGCTGTCAAACATACTAATTCACAGTGTCAGAATAAGACAAAAAAAAAGTTTGGGGAGCGATTCCTGACTGTCACTGTTATGCCCTTGAGCAAGGCACTTTACCCTTAGTTGATTGACATATAAGTGGCTTTGGATAAAAGCTTCGGGCAAATAAGTAAATAAGACCCAAACTATGCCCATCTTTTCTTTCATAATTTGACTCAAAACAGGAAGGGTTCAACCAGAGACTTTCTAATGAGGAGACACAGCACTCAAAAAATCCTCCATAGAAATGCATGGGGTTAGTTTGTAACGCCAATATGGCCGTTGTCTACACATATCCCACCCCTTCCTCGCCAAAACGTCGACATGTGTATACATTGAGCCAATCGTGGTGTGATGTGACTACATTGAGCCAATTATGTGCTGTGTTGTGCAGACATCGTGCCAATCATGTGTTGTGAACTCGCCGCTGGAGCACGGTTGGTGTCGTGAAGCCTTGCGCACGCACATTTCTGCCGAATAGGATGCCCGATGAGTACCCAAAAAGCGTTGCGATATGGCCGCTGAGTGGAGGGACTTGCCTAAAAGGACTTTGATTTAACTGATTAAATAATGCCACACTGTATCTTGTGCATCAGCTTGCCAGTAAGCACAAATGAAACATACATTTCACAATATCTGCAAAGTGTTGAAGCTGCATCATTGTTGAAGCACATGTTACAGATCCAGCTGGTGTTGTCTTATCTTTGAATGCCCAGTAATATGCTATCTATATTTTAACTTCCTTCTTTCCAGCTTTTGTCACATCCATCATCACAGTAAGAGAGTCAGATGTCTCAATTTGTTCAATTTCCTGGCACTGTTTTGTGAAGCCCTCGATACAAGGACCAGCACAAAAAATAACAGACCCGTGTGTGGACTTGAGCTCTTCTGTCTGCTGATAGATGAAACTCATCTATATGGATGACTGAATTCAAATCTCACAAGTGAAATGAATCCTTGTGTCATGGTGTTTTGATCAGATTCTGATTGACCCATCCACCTGCGTTAAAGTCTAGTTTCAACATCTCCATCAGCCACTCGTCCTTCTGTGCCCCTTCCATGAACTCTGCCAATGATATTTGACCTAAGGAGAGAGAGAGAGAGAAGAAGAAGTGATTGAGAGAGGTAGATGGAAAAAGGGATGGCCAGAGAATGGACAAACAAACACACATATAGGCTACGGTCAAAAGGACAGACAGACATATGCATGGGTGGACACAGATGAGAAGACAGACAGAATTCGGTGTGGCAATTCTAAATAGCAACATTCCATGCCTCTTCTTTACCTGCCCCCTCCTACCTGGCTAATCCAGTTACCTGATACCTGGGGCAGCCGTGGCCCACTGGTTAGCACTCTGGACTCTGGACCGGTTCGAGCCCCGACCAGTGGGCCGCGACTGAAGTGCCCTTGAACAAGGCACCTAACCCCTCACTGCTCCCCGAGCGCCGCTGTTGTAGCAGGCAGCTAACTGCGCCAGGATTAGTGTGTGCTTCACCTCACTGTGTGCTGAGTGTGTTTCACTAATTCACGGATTGGGATAAATGCAGAGACCAAATATCCCTCACGGGATCAAAAGAGTATATATACTATACTTATACTAATCCTTATTGGATTACTTGATTACTCCCACATAATCAGACTTAACACTCCACACTTACCATCATGATTCTCATCAACCAGTTCAAATATTCTGTCACACATTTCAGCGGGAGTCATGCCAATATCCGTGTTCTTGGTCTTCATTTTGTAAATTATCTGCAAAAAGGGGGAAAGTGAGACAGTTTTATTATTATTTTACTGAAGTATTTTTCTTTAATGACAATATTGTTGATTGTTGATGAATTATTGGTGAATATTCGGTTATACACAGCATGCTTTGCTTAGCTTTCATAACCAGCCTAATAGCAGATTCTTTTACACTGATACTGGAAGAGTGTAAGTTAGGACAGCGAAGCTATTTAAGGTGTCCACTCTTACCTCGTTAATCCTTACAATTAGGCCACACTCATTTAGCATGTGTCCTAACACAGCCGACTTTAGGTAACAGATCAACAGGCCAATGACCAAAGCTGACCTGACCAAACCTTAACTGAACTTAACCTAAGCTAACCTATCCTTACCTAACTTAACCTAACCATATAACTATAGCTCCAGTCAAGTTTTTCATAACCTCTGTTTAAATCTATTGAAAATATTTTGAACAAAGATGTGAACAGTTCAGATGCTAACAGTTAAGTCCACCTTTACAAATGTGCAAAAAACATGTTGTTTTATTGTCAATCCCAGGCCATTTTTTTTGCCATTTGGGTGTTTTCATTTAATTAAAATAAATCAGATCATCACAACCCAACCAATTCAACACAAATGGACTTGCATCTGAACCCTTCATCTATTTCATGGTCTGTTGTTAGATTCAAATGCACGTGGATTATAATAATCTACATCAGGCCTTGATGAGATTAACTAAATAACATGGATACATTAATAATTACCACCACATATGCACTATAATGTGTGAATATTAATTAACATTTAACATTGATTTTTTACTCTCTTACCTTAATGATGTGTCTGATTTCTTGACGGTCAAGGCGGCCATTTCCATCTCCATCGTAAATTTTAAATGACCACTTCAGTCTGTCCTCCAGCTTTCCCCGGAGTACAAGATGCAACGCTGCAGTATATTCCATGAAGTCTAATTGGTTGTCCTGCAAGGAAAAATCACACCAAAAAACAGAAAGTTACTCCTCAGCAAAGTACACATATTCCAGACCAGCCAGCATTATCCACAGCATCAGCAACAGCAGCAGTGTAGTTATATGGGAATGATCACATACTGAACAATTGTCATCTTACCCTGTTTGTGTCAAAGGAGTGAAATATCGTCTCGATGTAGATGTTCTCCTCTTCAGATGTGCTCTGTACTCCGAAGATCCGTTTGAACTCGTGTAAGTGTAATGCTCCACTCGGGCATTCCTTGATAAATGTCAGGCACAAGTCCTGAATTTGCGCAAGGTCTACCTCCTCATGTTCTGCACTCTCTCCTTGTCCCATTTTGTCCAGCAATGTGGTCAAATTTTTGAGAGAAAGAAGGAGCTACAGAGAGAGCTGGTCACCATACGCTTGGCTATGAACATCTACTCACTCTGACCAACTGGCTTACAACGACACCGTAGATTAAAGGTGTTAAAGATGGCAGGGACTTATTTTTAAATGTCTGTTAAGCTGCTGTGACTTGACCTTACAGCTAACCTTCTGTAATGTTCCCTTAAATAACCCACTGGGGCATATAACCATGGGAAATAAGAAAGAAGTATAATGTCATATTACATGTAATTTTGCTTGAAATTAGATATTAGCTGTGATATTTGAGATATTCAGCACTTTGACCGAGTACTGATTTTTGTCCGGCAGGTTTCACCCTATGAACTCACTACAGTGACACAAAGTTTTGTTCAAACTCAGGCGCTCCGGAACGAGTTTCAAAGTGCAGGGGCATCTTCAATCAGACACCCAAATGCTACATTTTCCCGCAGTCAGAGACAGAAATGGAATCATTTACATCTTATAACTTACAGCTACAGACTGCTAACATTTAAGATAGGACCACAAACATGCATTTGACAGCTAGGGCTTCAGCCCCAAATGTGATTTCAAAAGTAGACAGACAACGCCTATTTCAAGCTAAACAAAAAAAAATATGTGGACGGACGCCTATAACTGTGGTTCGTGACAAACTCAGGTCTCTTTCAAAGAATGTAAATGTCCCTTTGTTACAATTGCAGCTGATCTCCCTTACTATGTTAAATATTTAAAAAGTAGCCTACAATACTGCATTTTTGAGCGAGCGAGAGAGAGTCAGATTTTTGGTAGTTTGCTAATTGACTAAAGCAAGACTTGAGTATGAATATCACAAATTTAAAAATGAAAAAGAAAAGATGCAGGCAAAGAGTGACAAGGCTGAAGTTAGAGGAATCTTGTGTCCTTTAGAGGAATCTTGTGTTGCTGTAAAATAGTACGCGAGAGTGCTGCTGACTGGCATAATTCACAGGTAAACAGAATGATGTGAAATAGGATAACCTGCATGCTCTATTTGAACATTGCTAGTAATCTCAAGTGATATACAAACCCAGAGGGGGCTTGGTAGATGTTTTGGATAGATCGCAGCATCTTGTATTAATAATGACCTATTTCTCAGTTAGATTTACGTTTAGGCTCTCAGGTAAACGGCATGATGTCCACATGAAATGTAGCCTAATTTTTTGTCAGCAGAAGTCCGTGTTACAGTATATAGTCTTTTGGGCCCCCACCGTCAACTTCAAGGCAGTGTTGCCTGGAAGGCGCTAGGGTTGGGTGAGGGTTAGGATTAGGATTAGGTGCCTTGAAGGCGACGGTGGCAGCGCTGCCTTGAAGTCGATAAGGGGGGCCCAAAAGACCATCAAGCGAAGACCATCAGCAAAAGTGGTTTGGGAAACGAGCACTCAGATGTGACCTGCAGGGGCGGAGCTAGAGGGGTGGCCGAGGTAGTAGTTACTGTAAGCCACAGGTCCCTCCATAAGTTTCAGTTAAAAGTATTTGACAAGCCAAGATATTTGAGAAAAACATTTACATTTATGGTAACACTTTATTTTAAGGTTCACATATTAGCCACTAGTACATACCTAATTAATGCCTGTATTAGTGACTTGTAAGGCATGTGTTAGACAACATTAATCATTTGTTAGGCGTGTATTCACAAATTTCTTGTTCATGAAGAATTAGGCCTTGTGTAAGGCATGTGTTGCCTAACACATGCCTTACAAGTCACTAATACAGACATTAATAGTGGCACAGAAAAATCTTTTGCAGTGAACACCCCTGACCACTCGGTGAGTTTCACATCTTTGTAAATTAAAGTTTAGGAAGGATTGTTCTAGTGCACCTATGCAGCCATTGTGGAGAAACCGAAAACTCTCAGACCAGCAGCATATGTCCAAATTTCAATCTCAATCATTCTATTTCACCAGAAACAATCTGAAAACAGGGCTTTGAGTGTAAAATACCGAACTTGTCCTTTAAAATAAAGTGTTACCACATTTATTAATTTGGCAGACAAGCGACTGACATATCTCAATGATATTACCAGGTCCATTGTCCTCAGAGCAACTCAGAGGTAAGTGCCCTTCTTAACGGTACATAATAGTAATAGTAATAACAATAACACTATTAACAAGATGAAATGTCAACAATGGAAATAATGATTTTTCATAACAAAAAACATACTGTGTAAGAGAATGAATTAAGTGCAAGGTGAAAAAAGAAGTCATTACACATTTCTTGAAAGTCCCCAAACTATCACAAGAATGTAGAACACTAGGTGACTAATTCCACCAACGAGGAATCACTGAAGAGAAAAGAGTAGACTGTGACTTCTTAGCATTAATGGATGGTCATTTAATACACAGCTCATCAGAATGCTGCAGCAGACAGAGTTCCACTGAATTGAATGGGTCAACCCAATCATTAAATGAACACTTCAGATGCCCACACCGTGGGAGCATTTTACTTTTTAAAAAGTTCATGTTGATGAACATTCCTTCGCACCAGAATATAAAGTATAGCTGTCAAGAGTGCTGGCACAGGCAGCTGAATCTCTATTCTTAATTGCATTTTTTTATACCAGTAGATGGCAGTATATGAAAAAACCGTGCTGTTAAACTGATGAAAAGCCGTAGTGGCTGAGGCTCAGTCATTTGTCTGAGTATATGCACCATTATGGTACCAATCAAGATTACAACAGCTCATTGTCCAACGATCACTCAAGAGAACTCAGACAAATGTTCTAAAATGCACATTGTTTACAATGAATGGCTATGTTTGAGCTGGTGCCAGTGCAATAATAGTTTTGGGCAAAATGAAACATACTTCAGGATGCACAGAGTCTAACAAAAGACACCACACCACTATTCTGTAATATTGCCTTTTATGTCTTGTGATTCATTTTCATTTTAATTTTACTTTTAACATGCCATGGACATGGATAACATTTTGACAATGACTTTATGAAGCAGACACAAGCAGATTCCTATGTAATTTTTTATTTTGCTTATTTCATTTGTTAAAAAATAGCTTTGAAGAAAAAAAAATATACCTTTGTTACAATTGATTCTTAAAAAGTTCCAAGTATCATACATGCATTCTGATTTTCTCATTCTCTATCTCATGCAAAGTCTCGTCTTTATGCAAACATGCAAATATTGGCATTGCACATACATTAATGTGAGGCATTATCCAAGGCTTGCTACATAGCAGTAACCCACAAATTGGCACAATGTTTGACAATTTTACACAAATTGGGGCTGCATTGCTATGCCAAACTCTGATGATTACATGGATGAAATGTTTTCTGCTGCGGATATGTGAGCTCTGGAGATATGCTTTTGATATCCAGGTGGGGATGTTGACACGTGTCAGGTGGAAAACGTTATGATTGACAGCCCTCCAGAGATGCAGATGTTTCTCTCTATACGAGTCCAAACTGGGCCAGGTCACTCAGCTCCATGTCCCCAAACGCCTATATATATATATAAACCTGGGGTTATTAGTGTAGGGAGAGCGGTACACCTTTTAACTTTTAAGATTTTTAAATGAACTATGCTTACACTGGTGTGAAACCTCTCTACTATCACCTCTAATAGCTATAGACATTGCCGGACTGGGCCTTATGGCCAGCCAATCAGTGCCTTTTGAGAGTGGTGCGCCGTTTAATAGGGAGTGCGGAGAGAGAGGAGATTAACAGAGAGAGATGATGGTGTTTGGAGAGAAGATGGCGGTTACCTGGAGGAGTCCACGCTAGTCAACGCTCCAATGAGGATAAGTGAATAAAAGTTAATAACAGTTTAATAACCTTAGTTTCTAGTATCAGTGTAAGTCAGTCGGAGACACTTGTTTGTAGGCTACTTGTTATTTTATTTTCGCGAAATAGTAGCCATGACGTTCGTTTGAGTGGCTGCTTTGAATTGTTTACAGCATGGTTTCCCAAACTCCATCAATGTGTGCCTCCCCTCTGAAAACAGTGACACCTCACCTCCACAATTATTTGAAAATGAATGATATTCACTTCAGTTACGCCACTTAAATCGGTGCTATACTATGCTATGCAATGCAATGAGTTTTCATCATATTTTCGACGTTTGGCTTTGTTGCCCATATTAGGCTCGTGCAGCGATAAAATGTGACAAATCTGTTAGCTATCGGAACGTCACATTTTAAGTCATGTAGCCTATGTCCAACCTCTTACGTTTATGTGTCACTTATTCATTTCTATACAAACCAAGCTGTCGGATTCCTAAAAAAACGCAAGCACCCACATCATAAGTGTATCTAAATTAGCTATGTACCAAAACTTGCGTTCACTGGTAACTTGCAGCTAGCTCGGCTGGCGGCACTGTTCCTAAATTACGTTATGAAGTTTGGCACAATACATTCTCACTCAGGATAGGGATCAATAATACTTTCCACTATCCCAAAGATTTAGTATACATCTCTTCTATGATTTATTTCGATTTTATAATGTTGACAATTACATAATCATTGAAAAAAACATAGATAGTTCTAACATGAAATAAATGTTTTTCCTTCTTTTTTTTAATCAACCTTCCGCGCCTCCCCTCAAATTATTTGGCGCCCCCCAGGGGAGGCGCGCCTCACAGTTTTAATCAAGTAGAAGTCTGTTGTAGAATTAAAACCTCCGGTCAAGTGGCTTAGGTTATTATGACCGCCGCGCAGCGAAGCGGCGGTCATATAGGTTTAGTCAGATTTCAGCCAATTTTCCGTCAAGGATTCCCGGGACACTGAAAGACCGGGGTTCACGAAACTTGGTGGGCATGTAGCCCCACAAGGATAGCATGGAACCATTGTTTCTTGTTTTGATCTGTAGCCCACCCCCTGCTGGACTGGACCCCCCGAAAAGAAGTGTAGGACGGACACAGTTTTCTGTGAATATCTTGAGAACCGTAGGGTTTAGGAGGACCACCTATTTTTGCATGTTGATCTTAAGGGGCCATGTCAACCCATTCCATGACCACTTATTTTATGTATAGCGCCACCTAGTTAAAAATGAAAAAGTAAAAATGAGTTGTTGTAATGGCAGGTATCTGTGACCTGCCATGGTCAAAACTGCACGAAATTGGAAGTGTAGGATCATTATGACACCCTCTGAATGCATGCCAAGTTTTGTGGAATTTCGTTCATGGGGGGTCATAAAATAAATTAATTTATGCTACTGTGCACCAACTGGCCTGTAGGTGGCCGGACACAGTTTTCTGTGAATATCTCGGGAACCGTAGGGCCTAGGAGGACCACCTTTTTTTTGTATGTTGGTCTTAAGGGGTCATGTCAACCCATCCCATAACCACTCATTTCATCTATTGTATAGCGCCACCTAGTTGAAAAAATGAGGTGTAATCACAATATCTCTGGCTGACATGGTCCAAACTGCACAAAATTGAAAGTGTAGGATCATTATGACACCCTCTGAATGAGACTTTCGTTCATGGGGGGCCATACAATAAATTAATTTATGTGTACATTTAGTGACTGTCCACTAACAGAGTTTTCTTTGAATATCTTGAGAACCGTAGGGCCCATTTTTTGCGTATGTTTGCCTCCATGGGTCATGTTAACCCATTCCATATGCACCATGTGCACAAACAGATACACACGCACACACATACATTCACAGTAATCATACATATGACACATACACACACACAGTAGACATATGTACGTGCACACACACAGGCACACACACAAGCACATGTCAGATATCAGAGAGAATTGAGTGTGCATAATGCAATTCAGTGAGACAGTTAGAATCATATATGCCTTTCGCCTTTTGTTTTTAGCCAGCAGCCAGACCAGCAGATACCCTGACTTTGCTGAATTACTGAAGCTAAAAACCGCACTTAAATTGAAGTAGGATCATTATGACACCCCTCTGAATGCATGCCAAGCTTTTAGAATTTCTGCTCCATGGGGGGTCATGCAAAAATAAATTATCTATGCTGGTCAGGCAATCAACTGGCCTGTAGGTGGTCGGACACAGTTTTCTGTGAATATCTTCGGGAACCGCAGAGGGCCTAGAGGACCACCTTTTTTTTGTATGTTGGTCTTAAGGGGTCATGTCAACCCATCCCATAACCACTCATTTCATCTATTGTATAGCGCCACCTAGTTGAAAAAATGAGGTGTAATCACAATATCTCTGGCTGACATGGTCCAAACTGCACAAAATTGAAAGTGTAGGATCATTATGACACCCTCTGAATGAGACTTTCGTTCATGGGGGGCCATACAATAAATTAATTTATGTGTACATTTAGTGACTGTCCACTAACAGAGTTTTCTTTGAATATCTTGAGAACCGTAGGGCCCATTTTTTGCGTATGTTTGCCTCCATGGGTCATGTTAACCCATTCCATATGCACCATGTGCACAAACAGATACACACGCACACACATACATTCACAGTAATCATACATATGACACATACACACACACAGTAGACATATGTAATGCGGCACACACACAGTAACAACACACACAAGCACACATGTCAGATATCAGAGAGAATTGAGTGTGCATAATGCAATTCAGTGAGACAGTTAGAATCATATATGCCTTTAAGCTTTTTTGTTTTTAGCCAGCAGCCAGACCAGCAGATACCCTGACTTTGCTGAATTACTGAAGCTAAGCAGGCTTAGTTAGTACTTGGATAAGAAATCTCCTTGGAAGAGTAGGTTCCTGCTGGAAGTGGTGTTGGTGGCTGGCCAGTAGGTGGCACTCTTCCCTGATTTCCTTTATGTACACATACATAGACACACACACATGCACACACACACACACACACACACACATACATAAAAACACACAAACACAAAGACACATAAACACACACACACTACACATGCACACACAAACACGCACACAAACACATACACACACACACACCCTCACACACATGCACCCACACACATGCACCCACACATACAAACACACACACACACACAAAACACAAATACACAAAACAACCACACACTCTGCACACACTCAATTACAAACACAAAAAAGGAACAAAGTAGGAAGGAACACAATTTGACAAGTGTGACTTATTTTTGTGGAAAAAATGTGCTGGACTGGGCGGCGGTCATATTTAGTACCGCTCTGCGGTACATCTAGTTACCACACAGTCCAAACATACATACATACCTAAAAGAAGGCTTTCAAATAAAGGTGCAAGTTAGTTAACAGAAAAAAACCCCAACAACATTGGGTCCTGCACTGCAAGTAGCCAAGAGGCACAAAGAAGAAAACTCAAAACTTACCTGGCAAAGGTTGCTTTGCTGTTCAAGCAAAAGTCCAGAGCGAACCTGAAGGCGCTGCATGCGAAATGTGTTGTTCGCTCTGAATAAAATCAAGTAAACGTCAACAGTGTGCGGTAGAACTATCTTAATTTTTGCTATTCAAGTATGTTCCTGCAATCTACCTGCACCTAACCAGGCTGTGCGTGTATCTTGGTATCATTTGGAATTCTCCTCTCCTTTCGTCACTGATGTCTTGTTGTGTCTCTCATCCTGCATTCCCACTATATATACCTGGAGTTTATAATCCTGGAGTCATGGCATAACTGGTTTGAGATAGCAAACATGTGGGTGGTGGTCTTAAGGATTGTAGCATCACGACATGCATGAGATCCCACTTACCCATTCGCTATAATATGTATTTTTGTTATGAGTGAATGAGCTCGTCAAGTATTTCGCCCAGTGAGCTGAGCCCCATTTAGAGGTTGGATCACCTGTTATTATGTAGACGTGTCTGCAGGAGTGTCTGTTTTAGGTTATATAGGCCACACTTGAGTGTCTATATGGTAAGGTAAGCATTCCTGAAATACATTCCATGCCATGTCTAACACGTACATGACATGTTGATTCTGACTTATGCAATTGTTTTGATGGTGAGGTAAACATCCCCCAAATAGACTCTGCTACATGTGACATATGACATGCTGATATATTTATTACATTCACTCCTCATGTGGGGGCAGATTATTGTTATTGGGTCCTATTGTGTGTGTGTGTGTGTGAGAGCATTCTCACATAACTTAAAAACTGCTTGTCTAATTTAGTTTAATTAAAATTTTCCCATATCACAATCCTCCTACATAATAATTTGGATCCAGACCAGATGAATATATGTGCAATTTTAATTGTGATTTTAAATGTGATGGCATCTGCTATTGACTTACCGAATGAACCTAAGGAAATTACATGATCCACTCTTCGGTCTTTAGTGAAGTGAAATGCTGTCAGGATTTGTTTTTATTTATGAATGTAACATTATAAACCTGGAACTCAGCTCCAGCTGAAGAACGCTTTTAAGTTTAGAAAAATGATGATGTGAATGCACTAGCTGGAGGCAGGAAGACTCCAGATCGAACCAGAACTGCTACTTCATACTAACACAACATTGACCTGACTTCATAGAAACATGGTGAAGTTATATATTTACACAGAGAAAGTCACACATTTTACATGGAGGTCTATGGGAAACAATGATTTTCTGCATCCATTTTCTATGTGAAGAACCATGAGGTTGACTCCTAAGGGGTCTATAGCTCCAATGCCTAAAAACATGAAATTTTGTTTGTGTTTGCTAAATTGTGTTTGCTCATTACACCAACATTAACTTTGTTTGGGCCTAGTCATAAAATCGTTATGTAATTTAAATAGAATATTATATTCCCTGTTCTGTCAGTAATCTACATGACGCATTATTTGACCAACATCTGTGATGTTAACTGACACTGGCAGCTCACATACATGTCTGTTGTCATAACAGTTTCTGTCATTATGTCATATGCCACTAAGATGTCATAGCATCATACAGTCATGGCTGTCACCTGTTACATAACTGTCCATTGACTGTCATAAGTACATGACATGGTATGAAACTAATTATGGTTAACCTTAAATTAAATTAATAGTTTAGTCTATCAACAACCTAGTCTATTTTGGGATCATGAGTCTAAACTGTCATTAGGGACCAAAATTATGTTAATCAGAGTAGTTTTGAGAGACCGGAATATGCTTTCACCAGGAAATAACGGGGCAGGCTCACTACGTCAATCAATGTAAGCACTTCTGTGCTACTGTGGGGAGGTTCCCTCGCCTGAAAAAACCAAACTCATTCATTAAGTGAATAGAGGCTGGTGACTCTCGATTGGGAAACGTTTACAACACTTGGATCGCAACGAGCACTAACTTTGAAATCATTGGTCCAGCCTTACCAATCACATTGATCAGAGATTCGTAAGGTTACGTTCTACTTGCCTAAACTTTACAAACTGTTTATAAACAGCATCAACAGTCAGGAAACCATGTATGTGGGTCTACCTTTGCTGTAAGTAATAAGTGTTTGACGTTTGCAGGTGTTGCTGCCAGGGGCGCCACCAAGGGGTGGCCAGGGGTGGCCGCGGCCACCTTAACATAAACTCTGGCCACCCCTGTAGCCACCCCTGGCTATGTGGCTGACAGACGCAAAATGTGTCCAAATTCACACCCATTATTCTCTGTTGAATTGCTCATGGAGTACTTATCACATATAAATCACACAGATATCACGTGAAGGAGCAGAACCTGAGCTTCCCCATGATATTAGCGGCTAGGTGTTATAAAACAGTGTGATGTGATAAACAGTTCGCGAGAAAATTAATGTTGGAGATACATGGCATTTAATCATATTTCCATTGTGCACCAACGCTGACTGAAGCTAAGAATGATTTGTATATCAAATCTATCATGACCAGATTTACCCCATCCAGCAGGTCTCAAGTCAACTCTTTGCCTCTGATGAAAATTTAGGTAAATTGGCAAAGTTTTGTAAAAGCAAGTATTACAATGTAACAACTATAGCCTATATAGGTACCCACAAATACATAATGCAAGTACAATGATAGTACAGTACCTGATAGTACATGTTGTTATACAGGTTGTACCACTGTACCTAATTAGGCAGGTACACTGTAACAGCGACATTTTAAAATAAAGTGTTGCCGATGAATTTCCCCAGTAGTGGACAAAAAAGACTTCTTTTAGTGGACAATAAAGACTACTCTTCTAGCCTACACGTCACATGTAGCCCACTAGAAGTGATGTTTCAGCTAGAAGTGATGGTTCATAAATTGACCCTCCAACTTTGCTGATGCACAGAACAGGTGTGCTGAGCTTTGTTTTTGCTCTTCAAAGTGTTGTAAGTAAGGTGGTGTAAGTAGCCTATAGGCAGGTGGTGAGACAGGTCAAGAAATACGATGCAGTAAAACAGTACTATGCAGTTGATTTTCAGAAGGTGGTTTAGAGTAGTATAAATGAAATATAAATATGTGCATTGTATTACCTAATGAGCAGAATACTTATGGCTATGAATAACAATGTCAGTTGATATTATTTTAAATGTTGGTGACACTACATTAATAAGGAGAATAGCAATAATAAACAATAATGTGAATGCAATATCAATGGGCAATAAATGGAAATCAACAAATACTACAACATCCAAACAATGACTCAGAACAGCCTAAGTGCATGGTGAACAAATATGTCTTTATACCCCTGATGACAGGTGCATGCAAAAACACAGAAAGCAGACAAGGATTCTGTTTTTATAACACATGTATTAAGCAATGAACATTTGAAGATGTATTATTTTGTTCTTCTAACATCAATAGTAGTTGTGCAGAGGTTGTAACATAATGATAAATACATGCTGTCACATTATGAATATATACCCTGTCTTGTCTTGCACATCAGAAGCAGCAGCACTATGCTATTACATCGTTCACCGTAGGCACTAGGTATGAGGGAGACTGAGCTGCCAATCTCTCTTAACAGGTCCTGCATCATATCTACAAATATCTGTTCTGCACAATCATAAGCAGGGTCTGACTTAGCGTGGCAGAGTGCTGATTGACAATAACATGGTTCCCTGCAGTGTTTGGTGGATTCCCATTGATGTTTGTGCATTCTGTTTGACTGTACATTTTATGTGTGGCATCTCATCCCTCAGTTGTCTAACATGTTTTCTCACGGCTGCTGATTGCATTAGCAGCTGAAAGACCAACTTGTAACAAGGTCCCAATTGTGGATACACCCATACACAGTCCTTGTGACCAATGACATCCGGATCAACTACAAACTTTTGAATGATTTTCAACAATGAACAGTTAGTTCAGTGTAATATGTTCAGTTCTTTCCCCCATCTTAATAAGTCAACATTATATGATATGACCATATTTTTACATTATAGCCTACATATGTTATAGCCTAACCCTTATAGCCCTTGCCTTTAGGGGCTGCTGTCCAAAAGGATCTTTATCCCTCTGCAAGCTCTCAGACATGGTCTGATTCCCAACACAGAGCTCTGGAATAGACCCATCTCAAGCCTGAGTCTGCACCCAAGGAATGGATAAACTCAAGAGCGGAAAAAAGCCACTGGGAAGAAGCCCACAAGAACAATGGCTGGGGGATCCCAGTTACACAAGCCCAAACTGGGCAAGATCACTCAACTCCATGTCTCCAAAGGCCTCCCATGGGCACACAATGGCTGAGTCTGGAGAAGAGAAAGGTGACAGAGAGAAAGGTAAGGAAAGAGTCAGAGAGAGAGAGAGAGAGAGATTCAAAATCAAGACCGTTGAGCGAGAAAAAACAATCAATATTCGGTTACACTTTACTTGACAGTGTTGACATAAGAGTGACATGACACTGTCATGAACGTGTCATAAACAAGTCATAAACGTTTATGACATAACGCTTCTCATATTAAGTGACATTCGGTTTTTGTCATAACAAGTTAGGGTTAGGGTTAGGGGTTAGATTTTATGTGTCACGATAGTGTCATGTGCAAACCTACCTCCCAAACCTTCCATTCCAGGGACATCATTGTCAAATCTGTTAAAAAACAAACAAAAAGACTGATCAATATTGCATTGTGTGTACATATGGCAGGGTAGGGATACACATATTCAGCAGGGTGTCTCTGTTGGAATATCGAATCTCACCCCTTCTGGCCAGGCTTGGGGAGCTTGCTCTTGAATGTCCTCCCCTCCCCCTTCTGCTTGAACTTGGGAGGAGCAGCCTTGTTTGCTCCCTGGGTTGATGCACCTGCATTCATATCTGTTTGTGGGGCAAAGATAATGCATGCTGTGTTACATGTGATGGTAATTTTGATACCATAGATTTAATAGAGACCCAGTTAGACCAATAGTATAAAAAATCAGAAACAGAGTTTAATTACATTGATGCGCATCAAGGGAGAGACAGCATGACTTCACCTAAAGATCCATCAGCTGCTCTAACTAGACAAGGAAATAGTTAGGGTTTAAGTATCCTTCCAGGCTGACGGGAGATGGCGTTGGTCATCCCATCTCACATGGACTACACTGAATCAGACCCTGATTGGCAACCTGGCAATCAGGAGCAGATAGCTACTGACACAGCCATGCAGAACAGTGAAACACTGCAAAGTCATAATATGCCCGCTCATCTCTAAATACAGTCACACACAGATATACACAGGGACACTACAGATATCATACAGTCATTACATAGAATCATACTTTTAGTATCAAAGTGACCCACTAATGAGAAATGCAGAACATTAAACCACATATTGGAATATTGGGCATAATGTTCTATTCCACTTTCTCTCACATGTCTCTATGATGCTATAGTTAGCTGCCCAAGATATACCTCTCACCCATTATCCATCCCCACCATTCCCCTTGTCTGGCCCTCTGCCTTGATGCAATTAGCCGAGGCTCTGTTTCATTAATCAGCAGATCGTAGATCGTGCACCCGCCGAAAGGGTGCTGTGGGTTTCTAAAGATAGCGTTCCAAGCTAATCTGGGCTGCCGGTAAACATGCAGACTGCAGAAGTAGCCGTGCCACAGCTTGCATTAATGTTTATCTTTTTTTTGCCTGATGAATTTCTCTCATAAACACATTTTGTTGTGATGGTCTTTCTGCACAGTGTCCACAGTTTTTGAATATCAATTGACAGTTTAACAAGCTAAGTTCTTCTTTTACAAGTTAGTTCTATTTGTCTCATTATTGACAGTCTACTCTGTCTGAACAAGAACACATTTTGAACCCAAACTGATGTGGCTAAATGTACTAAGATGGTAAGTCTCTTGGTTAATCAACATTATTATTAACTGCATCTTTGCATACATTTCCAGGTCAAGTTTTCAGGTAAAAAGATTGTGATACCTGATTGCCGATCAAAAAGTTTATATTTAACACATATTTTGCCAGTCAATGTGGTACAGACATGTTTAATACCCTAACAAAAAAAGTAGCCTACTCTACAGTAGGGAAGTAGGGAACAACTTTCTTACCTTTTACTGAGTGTTGATCTTCACACAGCCACACAAACAGCTCCTTCTTGTCAGAGGATGAGTGAAAAAAGAGATGTAAAACAAAGAGCAAGTGGTTCTCCTCTTTCTTCTTACAATCTCACTATTCTCTCATTTCCTTCTCTCTTCAACACATCTTTATATACCCTTGTTTCCTAATCCCGTCTTCATAACAGTGAGGAGGGTCCAATGAGAGAGAGCAAGTGCTATTTTGAGTATGTTCTTAGTGGTCTTTGGACTCTTAGGGGGCTTTTAGCCACTACTCATACGTAGGTCATATGTGATGCAGCCTATGTTTGTGTATGTATGTTAAGCCATAAGCCTACTTGATCTGACCTATTTATTCTTCACATGTTCACCCCTCTTCAGGTCCCCTATTTGAAGAATATGTATGAAAATGTGGAATCTTGGAATGAAAAAAACATTAGTTACACTATGCTTATGTTTTCTAAAAACAAAATATATAGCTTACAGTACATGCGAGTGATCTGTGTCATCATTCTTTAATATACTGCATGCCCATTGACAATAGTATTGATGAAAAGGGTCATGCTTCTGGTCAGAACAACATAGCTACATAAGTGCAATACTAGGCCTTCTAGGCATGCATTTTGAGAGAGATGCAGTTCTGCCTAATAGAAGTTTGCGTTTATTCAAAATGAGTTTGAAGCCATTATTTTGAAGTAAAATAGCCATATTGTGTTGCTTTACTGTAACTTAGCGAGGACATTAGTGTTGTCTCAGGTAAGGCAAAAATGAGTCATGTCACTTCTCCACTCATGTACAGAGCTGATTTCTTTCTTTTAGCTGTGCTCCTTATCAGATCAGGTTACACAACAGGAGGTGTCTATTGAGACTGCCAGACACCAGTACGTGACACAGTCCAGGGCTTAAACCCAACCAGGAACTAAAACCTATGGCACATGGCATACGTATTACATATTGACAGATTGACAAGAAAGTGCACTTTCAGAGAAAAAAATATTCATAGCTGTGTGTGTGGGTGTGTGTTTGTGTGTGTATGTGTGTGTGTACAACTATATAAATTAGCCTTGAGAAGTTCAGGCAGTGGTATTATTGTATACAAGTATCAACTCTCTTTATAAACTCTACCATGGTATGTTATATATTATTATACAGCTCTTCACAATGCTAGTAGAACGCTCCATTGACTTGAATGGGATTTCTCAACGTTCTACGGTAAAATAAATTCATGTAATTACCGCTGTCAATGGCAACGGGTTTTGTGCTGATGATCATATCACTCCACAAGTATTCCGGTCACTTCTTGCATTGGAACTTCATTCAAAAGTAAAAGCAGATGGTTGATCAGCTGTGTTCTAAAAAATGTTTGATTCAAGTTAAGCATGTGTTGTGAACTATTTGTTTCTCAGCAAAAGCCACGACGAAACGGTAACAAATAAGTGTAAAGAGACATATCGTGGAGTTTATTTTTTCGTTTTGGCGAGTAGTCATATAATAAGCGGGATAATGTATAGAACGCCGGTCATTATGGAAAAATAAGTCCCTTCAGGGAGAAACAAGACCCCTCCACTGGCGCGTCGGGGTCCGGTTCGCCCTGTCAGGACTTATTTTCCCAATAATGACCGGCGTTCTATACATTATCCCTTACATATCCATGAGTAAAGTATGTTATAAAGACAGAGAATTGTAATTATATAGGCTACAGTAAATGTGCACATTATGATGTGAGCTCTGCAATCATATACTTTATGCTTTAAATATCAACAATGGTGGGGTAACGTCACTTCCGTTGATGTTCAAATAAAACAGAGAGCTAGCTCGCTACTCCCTCCCCCTTCCTCTTGTGCAATTGAAACTCTCCTGAACGTGCATCTTGTCAGTTATTGGTTAGAACACTTTGTTTTGCCTTTGAGTGGTTGGCAACACTTGTTGATAGCATTTGTTTTTGTGTGCAACCTAGGCTGCCTACAGAGACACGTTTTCTTGACAGCCTGCTTATGGGGCGGGCAGCTAGCAGATTGTTAGGAATGATTAGATGAATGTGATCATTTATGTTTGGGCCTGCAATCGCTGATGCAACCTTTAAGCAGCGCTAACATCACCGACTGACAATCGGTCACCCCGGGTTCGATTACCGCCATTGCGAGTCATGTCGCTTTGGATAAAAGTGTCTGCTAACTAACTGCACGTCTTCAACTGTGACATAACATAAGTGCTTGGCTGCACTTATTCCCTTGGCATCCATACATCTGAGGTAATGACTGATCCTCTTACAGCACTTACAGGTGGGGGTAAAAATGTCGCTCTGTCAAACGAGGAGAGAGTTAGCACAGTGAAGGCCTTAAATGAACTGTGAGCTTGGGTCAGTGATGGACAACATTGTTGTTTTAAGCTTTTATTGGTATATTAAAGTGAACACACACATATGATAAAACCAAACAATCTCAAGCACCAATGAAACTTTCTTGTGGCACTGATGAAATCCATAGAAAATACATACTTTCAAAGCAGACATACACTCTTAAAACAAATGTGTTGAAAACAACACAACTTCTGTTGTTTACTAATATGTGTTGAAATTACACAACTTGCATTGAAAACAACATAACTTGCATTGTTTTTTTTAACACATCTCTGTGTGTCCAGATAGGGACAACACATTCCTTTTAAGAGTGCATAAGTACCTGTTCACTGATGTGTTTTTTATGATTAGGAATGAGTGTCCATTGTATGAGTCCATTGCATTCAGTTCATCTGAAATTCTGTGGGGTTTTGAAGACAGGGTAGGTCCTTAATAAGGCATGCTCATGGCCTTCAAATGTAAAATGTTAGGAGTTATTCCCTTAGGAATAAAATGATGTATTGTCTGTTCACAAAGTCATATTTCCTTTATCTTGGAACACACAGCACATCCATTGGTCATCGTAGTTTGGTATCTTTAGACGAAGGCAATGGCTTTTTGTATCCTGTGATCTGTTCCTGATGCTTGTTCACCCAAGCACAGGGGTTCACATCCAACCTAAGGCAATTTCGCACCCATGGGTCACTTTGGGCTCCCTCCAGAAACTCCTCAAGGGAAATATGGTCTAAAAAAAAAACACGATTATTGTAGCCTAGCCTACAAAATAGCTGCCGCGCCATGTCAGGGTTTAGCCAGTATAATTATGTTACATTCAACACGATGCAATGTAATTAATTAAAAGTGAAAGTAGATTTTCCATCCATATGTGTTGTGCAAAACTAAACATGCTTTGGTATACTCACCGTCACCGTTTTTGTCTATGGCATTAAACAGTCGGTCACATATTTGTTCGACAGTGAGGTGATTGCCTGATTCATCGACCATTTTCCCCTGCTTCATCCTATTAATAATCTATTGATACACAACAATTTCACACACACACACACACACACACACACACAGAGAGAGAGAGAGAGAGAGACACACACACACACACAATGATGAAGGAAATGCTGAAGCTAAATAGAGGGGATACATTCTTCAAGGCTGAAGTTAGGATACAATTCAGAATGCGGTGGAGTTAAGTTTCGATTCCACCTTAAATATTGCATTTTTTTTTACCGTCAGGTCGTCGTCAGCCAAGCAGTAGCCGACTGGCACTCTTCACAGACCTCTCTATTTTTTTCTGGTGAAAGAGGGGAGACCCTATCCATACAGTATGTGGAGGAATTTCTCACGCCAAATGAGTTTTTGAACGATAGATAGGGACAAATGTTAGTGCTGAAATGCTTCAATAAGCAATATAGCCTGTGGAATTTGAAATAGATAAAACACGCCCATGGGGGGTGTCATATGAAAGACTGATTTATTTAATAAAAGACATAATTTCCTCATTTATCAAAAGATTCGGCAATGGAGTCACCAGAACAATTGGTCCCTATCAAAACTCATTTGGCATGAGAAATTCCACCACATATGGATTCTAGGGTGGAATCGAAACTTAACTCCACCGCATTCTGAATCTTATCCTAACTTCAGCTTCGTGTAAAGCTTACCTTTATGATCTGCTTTAACTCCTGTCTGTCTAGACGTCCGTTTTCGTCACTGTCAAACACTTTAAATGACCATCGGAGTTTATCCTCTAGTTTTCCACGTAGAACAAGATGTAGGGCAGCTACATATTCAATGAAGTCCATTGTCTCGTCCTACAGCAACACAATAATTGTGAAATTATCGAACATGTGCCATTAGATATCTAAGTAAGCGTGAATGATCAGTATTACTCAAATCAACTGAAAATGATAGGCTTCACTTACTCCGTTCATGTCGAATGACCGAAACAAATTATCCATGTATAAAGATTCTGGAGTGTCGTCATTTTTTATTCCAAATATTTTCTTGAATTCGTGCAAATACAAAGAGCCACTGGGACATTCCATAATAAAGCTTTTGTAGAGAGTTTGTATGGCTGAGACATCCACCTCTTCATCTTCACTTTGGGATTCAGACTGGCCCATGATAAAGAAGAAAAAAAACTTCGTTTATGAATGTGAAAGCCAATATTGTAGCACATCAATCAGACATTCGGGTGATTAAACTAGCCGTCTTCATGTTCAGAATGTGTAGCCCATAAAGTTCTGTCAAGAGTGCAGTAGGATTTTCCCACACTTCCCCTCCCCTCCCCTCCGCGATTAGAGTTGGGCATATAGGAAGGCGGTACATCTAGGCTTTACGTCCGACTCCGTATAATCCACAGATAGACCTGACTTCTCATTCATGATTTGCATGACAACAGGCAAAGCGTTGCTCTTCCTTTAAAGCTAGAGGTGAGACCAAACAACATAGTTGTTGAAGTTTGAGGTTAAGTTTACAGAATTGTTCAGATTGGCATACAGTACATTAGGCTACCCTAATCCCCTCAACGTTAATGCGGCGAGTTTGTTTTTGCAAACATTTAGGCCTGCTCTGCATTTATGACAAGTGAATAAGTAGGCTACTTAATTTTGCTCTGCAGTGCATGTCCCATATTACAATAACTGTTTCCACACATTTTCAAAACTCTGCACACAAAACCCACAATTGCTCACACAAAATGCAGAATACCTCAAATCTCCAGCAAAATGACACACGACATTCAAAACGTATACATGTATACATTCATACTATATAGACCCTTTCAACTGCAGAAACAAATATCATGAGTTCCGAATACGTGTGGTATTTTGATAGGTTGTGTCAGAGGATTCATATGATTTAAAGTGGCGTATCTTACAGGCAGTGTGTTGCAGAATTGTTTGGATTTACATACAAGGTTTAATATTGCAAACAATTAATCTATATTATATTTTACCACGACCACATGGAAAAGCTTGCGGACCACCACTTTCACACTTGACTGCCCTGCCCCCCCCCCCCCATTAATATAGTTTCTATTTTTAAGATAAGCATGAAGTCATTCATCGCTAGTTACAATGCAACAGAAATGTATTAATTGTACCATTGTATCATTGAATATTTAAGTTTGTGTGGTTGTCCTAAGCCAGTCTGTCCTTAAATAACCTGAGCATGTCTCCCCTTCATTAGTGCTGGCAAAGCACTGTGAGTACTACTTACAGTCCTCCCCTACTTAAGGTTAATTAACTAACACTCTGGGTCAGACCAGGCTGCACAGTGCCTGATGAAAGACTAACCTCATCTCACCTAAACCTCTCTCTGTCTGATTGCCCCTTATCACCCCCTATTTCTTTATTAATACAGAAAACATTAACATACTATTTTAAGAATATGATTAAATAACAAGTCTATGTAGTCAAGGGACTTTGAATGCTTCCAATTTTGATTTACTTTCCAGCATTATTAAAACAGCTCTTCAATGATCTTATGTGGAGACAAACTAGAGATAGAGATGACATAGAGATAATGCATATGTGCTTAGTGAACTTTGACAAATAAATAATGAAAATATTCACTTTCACACAAATGTGAGCTGTTTTAGAAGTATGTGTAATAAAAATGAAAATAAATTAAAGACTTTTGAGAGAGGTCAAATACACTGTGCTGATTGGAATGTTTCATTACCAAATACTGCTACAAATGCAGATAGTAAAGATCAAGGATTTATAAATCACAAATATCACAAATAAAGGATTTAGAAATCACAAATAAGGGTATGATTATGCATAAGGTTATTTATCAGACAGTTTTATCCAAAGTGACTTTAAGTGTGAATTGTGAAACAATTTGCAGACACAATAACTGTAACAGTGGTAAATGCTATTAGAATAACAATAAAAGTGTCAATTAAATTAATAAACGTTCTTAGACGTTTTTTCAGCCTTTACAGCTGCCTGCCGGCTCCTCTATTCAGCCAGCTAATAGAGCCAGTCTGCACACAAGGCACCAGAGAGGGCAAGGCAACCAAACAGTCATATGAAAGGCTTCATCTGATCCAGACAGAGGAGTAATAAGGACAGCCATGTCTCTCTAATCACAAAGCAATCTGCCCTGAGAGTCTTAGTACAGGCAGTCCGCCAACACCTGTGGCGCAGATTAACTCTCAAAAAAAGGCACTCTTTCTTCTTTGCTCAAGCACCCAGCCTGATGGATTCATGTCCAGGCGTAGTATGTTGAGGATCCAGGGATCCTTCTGTGCCCCTTCCAAAAACTCTTCTAGAGTTATCTGACCTGAAGGGGGGAAACGTGATTGCAAAGTGGAGGCGTCCATGTTAATTACAAAATCAAAGCTATATTAAAACTGAATATGAAAAAAGAATCCTACTTGACAAAAGATAATATAACCAAGGATGTCTTTTGTATAAACACATACCGTCTCCATCAACATCAATTACTTTAAATATTCTCTCACAAACTTCATCAGCAGATAGTTGGGGAGTCTCAGGATCTTTTTTTGATACCCTCTTTATCCGATAAATACTCTGAAAAGAAATGGAGACTACTGACACACTTTGCTGAATGTAGAGGATTTTTATTCTCAATATAAATGTCCAAAACATATACTAATAAAACAGTTTTAATAAGTACAACTAGAAAAGTCTTACATCAATGATAGCCCGAAGTTCTGTCTTGTCGATAAATCCATTACCATCTTTGTCATACACTTTAAAGGACCATCTCAATTTATGCTGCAGATCTCCTCTGAAAACTAGATTCAGCGCAGCTACAAACTCCAGGAAATCTATGGTGTTATCCTATTTGGAAAAATGGAGAGTTTGGTTCCAAAACACTATTTCTCCGTTTTTAAAAACATTCAAAAGTCAGGCTATTTAATTGTGTATTTCAGGTAATATCTATCAAATTGCATTTGTGTTGTTTTGATTAAGTAAGGATGAATCAGATAACAATACCCAATTACTTGGAAAACGACATGTAAAAAAAGTATTGATGCAAATTCATTAAAATGGTGGATTTAGCGTTTTGGAACCAAACTCTTCAAATACAGCAGATTGTTACAGTGGAACAGCTGAATGCAACAAGCACAATAAGAGCAGAATAAATCTCACCCCATTCTTGTCAAAAGCTCGAAACATATTCTCAGCATATTCGGATGCCTCTCCGGTTGCATCTACCCCAAAAAAGCGTTTAAATTCATGAAGAAACAAAACCCCACTTGGACATTCGGTCAAAAACTTCTTGTACATGTCTTGCAGTGCTGCCACATCTATCTCCTCAGTCTGCTCAGTGGGCTGCGCTTGACCCATTCTCGGTGCTGTCCAAGGTGCTGAAATATCACTATCACAACCTGCAGTATTGGTTGCCCCACTGGCTATTTTAAAAGGCAATACACAGTCAGTTGACAGATGTCCTGCTGGCCAACTCTGTCTGGCTCAGTCCAGCAGTGACATTGGTTGCTACTTTAAGGGTTAGAATAACAACAAACCCAAATCCAACACTTCCACTTGTCTACTCAAATGCATGCTCTTAGATTAGAAACCCATGGCCTAAAAATAACTTTAATGTAATGGGGAAGCCCTCAGCTCATGCCAGATAATCTCATTACTGAGCTAAGACTCTTTGTTCTCTCTTTATTTTTATTTTTTTTTTTCAATCTCTCATTCCTCATTGGCAGTAAAACAAACTCAGAATTGCACTGCAGCTATTCCAAAATGATTATGAATGAATCAGAATGGCATTACAGACATTTTGTTGTGCATTCCTTGGATCATGGCTGACAGAGTGGGAGAATTCATGCTTAAGAGAGCAATTCTGTCTGGTGGGGATTGCTCGCAGCTTTGTGTCTACAAATCTTTTTTTATAGCAGCTACAGACAATAGCTAAGTCTATTAAAGCAGCGACTCGTCCAGGACATTGCATGTGAAAAGGCCATTTTTTAGTAAGTCTCCTGAAGAAGTAGTTTGAACTCTGTGAAATGGTTGTGGATGTCTATAGAGATGCAAAAAGGAGGTGTGGAGAAAAGAAACCCTGAAAATAATTTGAAATGACTAAAACAAACTGGGGGCATGAACATGGGGGCTCATGAACATGCCCCCAGAGTGTAGCACTGTAGCTGCCTGACAGCTCTAGCTGTTGGCTGCAGAAACTCGAGCTACTGTAGGTACAACCGACTGTTTTTGTTTTTCTTCATACCGACAGTACTCGGGACCTCGAGACACAGAGATCTGCCTTAACATGCCTCAAACAGCAGGACTATGTCATTTGATGTTTGTAAGCTGATCTGTGATTTTATGCAATGGGTTGTTTTGGAATTTCATTATTGTATCAGGGTGAGGTCAGAGCATTGACCTTTTGCTTGTTAACTTGATCATTTGGAACATTATGCTTTGAATGTCATGTTCTCGGTCAGGCTATGCAGTCATTTCTTACACACGGTGCTAAGATTTGGCAGAATTCTACATTTCTGTGATACTGTATTGGCCTGTTTCAGCAGAGGTTTCCAAACATCTGGCTTGAATTAGAACTGATACACAGTAGAAGAGAGTTATTTGTCTCTGTTGTTGTGCAGATGCAGTAAAATCATGTCATCAAGTCAGGGCATCAGTTTTTGGCATACATACTCACACACCATGTCAAAGACTTTGATGTTGATATGAGGCAGGCTGAATATGGTCTTGAGTCAAGTGAATGGAAGTTGCTGAGCCCAAACAGTGTACCCAGTGTAATAGGGACTGTCAAGTACAGATTGGTAATCACTCTGGGCTCTGTTTACTCTCTGTTTACTCTGGGCTCTGTTTACTCCCCCCGGGTCACCATTTCACTTCAAGGCCACTAAGAGGATTTAGCGGTGAGAACTGCAGGTCACATGTTAAATGGTGGCAAGTCTAGTAGTAGTAGTAGGAGTAGTAGTAGTAGGCCTTTATTGTCACATAGTCACAAGTACCAGTGAAGTCTATGAGGGCAACTGGGTATAGTTGATTAAACAGATAAATAAACAATACAGAAACAGGAAGAGGAGATATCCTATTAGGCATAAGCATTTCAAAAGCACACAAAACACAACTAGGGGGAAATATGGTAAAAAATAATATATACAAATATATTTGTTGTGTAAAACAAAAATGTAAAGTGGGTAAAAGTGCAGTTAATTTTTCATAACTGCATTTCCATTCCTAACCAGAAGAGTGCAGTGCAGCTCTTAGGTAGATTAATAAGAAAATATTGCACCAGTTCAATCACACATACTATAATAAGTAAAAGGAAAATAAAACAGACAGCACAGATTGATAGATACCTAGACCCCAGACAGACATCACAACGAAAGACTGTGATGTTTCACTTTTGATGAGAGAACAGCTCTTTAAAAGCAACAAAAGGATTTAGTACCAGTCATTCATGTGGGAAAAACAAGCATGCAGTGCAGCAAGATCATGAGGAGCTCTTAGCCTGATCTTGAATGTAAATCGCACATGAATATTAATCTTGAAGTTATCTGGCAGAGTGCAATAAACTCCACCACCGCAACCAGTAACTCAATAGAAGCTCTGAGTAACTAATATCACCCCCCACACACACACACACACATAGATAAACACACGCACACACACACACACACACACACACACACACACACACACACACACACACACACACACACACACATATATATATATATATAATACTGCTGTTTGGAAGAGGTGTGACTCTCTTACAGTAATTAGTCTTGTTTGTTTATTAAAGATTAGAGGCGGTGTACAAGAGGGTTGTGTGTCAGTGCAGGGATGACACTCCTCCGTAACACTTCTCTGTTTTTCGTTGCAGTCACTTGGTTAAAAGCCTTCTCTAATGCAGTCAAAATGACACGCTGAAGATATTCGTAACAATGCCATACAATGTAAATAAATGGCCAAATTGATTAAATACCACACAGTTTTCTGACGTAAACTGTTAAGAATCCCACAGCTTGGACATGGAGCAACATGCAACATGGAACCACTTAGCCCCTGAACTGCATCAGCAACCACTCCCTGGGTGCATTGTGCAATCACTAAATGCATAAAAATAAATAGATATTGATCAAATTGCAGTCTGAGGAAGCAGATCCTCCATACATAGCATATTTCTAATCACAATACAGCAATACATACAGACTCAGCAAACAGAAAAACGTGTTATTTATTTATATATTTATCTGGTCTGTTGGTTATTTAGCTATTTGAAATAAGTTCAGTATTAGATATAAGCAAATATTGTTTCTTGAGTATGTTGTTTGACTCCAGTTGAGATTTCTCTCATGTATAGACAGTATTATTTTATGTGTATTATTTTCTCTGTTGCAATAGCTGTGGAGAAAATGAACCTCCACCTTTGTTTGACACTGCAAGGGATGTTTCAAAGTATAGAGTGAGACATATTTCCAATTACAGTTATCATTACATGGAGTGATGTTTGTTTCACCAGTGGGTATCCTTAAATGCTTGTTTTTATGCTCTCGTTTCATTGTCTCGTCGTCTAGCGTGTGCATATATTTTATTGTCTGACATTACCATAGGGTCTACACCATCTGGTGACCAGATGGTAGTGGTGGTTTTGTTTGTGTGTCTTAAAGCATTTTTATGTATTTTTACATCTGTGTACATTTGAAGTGTGTGCAAGTTTAGCATGTAAGATCCCTCGTTGGCTTTCATACGATCCAGTCCCATCAATCCCAGTAATATATCAGCCCTCAGCTAAGGGTTTGTTTGGTTAAACAACATACTGCAATAACTCCACCAATACTTCTGAGGCTCACCCTAGGTGTGGCACAAGGTCCTCTGGCATGCTGTGGGTTGCCATCTGGGCTGTGATGAGTAGGCCAGAGCTTTATTGTGGAAATTGTAAAACTGAAATGAAAAGATCATGAGGGAAAATTAAAGGGTATCTAGAAAGATCCTTACTCTGACTCGAAGCAACACAATCTATTTTTTTTTTACCTTAAAACCATAGGCTTTAAAATCAGTTTGATTCTTTTACTCTATTTTACACAACTTTACACTACTATTACATTACAAACCATACAACCAGTAGCCATGGCCTACTGATTAGCGCTTAGGACTTTTAACCGGAGGGTTGCTGGTTCGTACCCTGACCAGTAGGCACGGCTGAAGTGCCCTTGAGCAAGGCACCTATCCCCTTGCTGCTCCCTGAGCGCTGCTGTTGTTGCAGGTAGCTCACTGTGCTGGGATTAGATAGATAGATAGATAGATAGATAGATAGATAGATAGATAGATAGATAGATAGATAGATAGATAGATACTTTATTGATCCCCAGGGGAAATAGTGTGTGCTTCACCTCACTGTGTGTATTTCACTAATTCACGGATTGGGATAAATGCAGAGACCAAATTTCCCTAACAGGATCAAAATAGTATATATAGAAAATAAAAAAAGGACAAATTGTCAACGCATGCCAGGAATGCCAGATATTGCATTTTTGTAACATTGTTGTCGTGGGTAAGAGCATGACACATTTTGTGGTTTTAGACTAATTGAGGTACCGCTTAGGGCTAAATGGGTACCCAGTATGTTAAAAAGGGGAGTCCCTAAATTGTGTAACTTTAGACAGATTGGCAGGCACATTTGATGCTGGCTGAATGGACTGAAAGCCATGTGCATGCAGCCATGTGCACCAAAGGAGCAGTGGAATCAAACGACTTGAGTAATGAATTGGCATGATGTATTAGAGGAAACGTCCGTGTTAAAGCAGGCTTTTCTCTCTCTCCTGTATTCACTATAATGCTAGAGCATGGGCATGTGTCTCTACACAACTGATTTCACTGGGCCTCTGTGCTGCTGAATAGTTGATGTGGAGAAAGAGGACATGGTGGTTTGTGCTCTGCTGGAGAGACAGGCAGAGGAGTGTAAGAGTGAGGAGGGCTGGAGAAAAATGTGTGAAGGAGCGGAGGGGGGTCCTGAATCATTTATTAGGATTGATTCTAGTGCTCCAGCCCAGTGATCGAAGAAACCTTGAGCGCTCTCTCTCTCTCTCTGTGCATGTGTGTGTGAAAGACTGAGAGTCTCTCTCTCTCTCTCTCTATCTCTGTGCATGTGTGTGTGAAAGACTGAGAGAGAGAGAGAGAGAGAGAGAGAGAGAAAGAGATCCAAAAAGGCAAGAAATATGGTCCGAGGAATTACCCACTAAGAGAATAAAGTATGCATGAAATTGTATTCATGATATCTTGGGAACAACTTGCACCAACACCCTTTTGTAGGTCTTGATCATACTATTGAAGAAGAAAAACATACAAAGGAGTTATCCATTTAAAAACTGAATGCAATAAAATGATGTAGTAAAATCACTTATTTAATTTGTTAATAAGCTATTAGTATTAGTATTATTACGACCGCCGCTAGCGAAGCTAGCGAAGCGCTCATATAGGGATTGTCATTTTTATATAGGGATTTTTTTTTTTTTTCCCCGTCATCTACTTCCTGAATTTTTGGTCAACGATACCCGGGACACCGAACCACCGGTGCACATGAAATTTGGTGGGTATGTAGCCCCACTAGACTTTTAAGGAAAAATTTTGTTTGGTCCCCGGGGGCCACTCCCCCACCGCGCTGGGCCCCCGAAACCCAAAAAATGCAGTTTTTCCTAAATAACTACCTGAACCGTGGCACCGAGGATGAAGAAATTTTTATGGTATGCTGGTCTCAAGGGCCCACATCAACCTGGCCCATAATCACTCATTTGCACCCCCCGGTAAAAAATGAAAATGCAATATCATTCTGCTTTAATCGCCCCTCTCTTCAGTTAAGATGTTCAGAACTGCATCAAATTTTATGTGTATGATTAACCTGACATTCTCTGGGGGTATGCCGAGTTTTGTAGAATTTCATCCATGGGGGGGTCTAAAAAAATTAAGTTATGTGTACATTTAGTGACTGTACACTCATTGGCCTGTAGATGGTGGTGCACACATATACACACGCACACACACACACACAGGTACGCACATACCATCAGTATCGGCAATTACACAACGGCCGATACATAATTACAAATTCAGTAGGATTAAAGGAAAACCAAATATTCATCATAATAATTTGGCTGCATTTCCAGTATTGGAGTCACATAGTCGTTTGTCCACCAGATGGCGCATCGTTGCAGTGAGATGTAATTTTGTTGGAAGTTAATCTAAAGTGGGTTGGAAAGACACTACGCTTCCTACAAGGACAAGACTGTAGTTTACCGCTGAGAACGTCTAATAAGGGTAGGATGATTTCTGCATGACATGTAATTCCCAATTCTTCTTGAAGCCGAAATAAATCTGCGAATGTTTATCAGACATGCTTGGTTTTTACTGCAGGTAGGCTACGTTAATCTTAAGTTATATCAATAGCCTAGAGTAGGTAAAATAATGTTACCGTTAGCATTGGTTGAGTGATGGAGGCCAATTTGATTATTGATGTATTTGTAGAAAACCATAAATGCTGTTATAGGCTACCAAGAAAATTGATAACAGCACTAATTGCATCTTTCGACTGTCATCTCATTTGCTTATAACCATAACCTAGGCTACTAACAGGAGCTAAGTGAGTTAGCCACAACACGTTCGCTACATGATGGTTTTCTAATGGAAAATATAGGCTACCTGAAAGATAACCTGATGATGCATCCTAAACACCGGGCTGGGACATTTAGCTCAAAGTTTAAGAAAGCATCTGAGACAACGTTCATTCCCAAACACCCATATAGGCTACTTCAATCCTCTATTTTCAAAGGTGATTCAAGTAAGGAAGAGCATGGCTCAAAGTAAAAGTAACTAGGACTGAAACTACATAAATTGGTCAAAGTGAATAATTTGTGTCAACTCCGCTAATGTAGATTTATTAACGCACCCGCGGATCTACATCTCCATTTAAACCAAATGTTTTAGAGCGACGTTGAGAGATGTATCCAGGGCAGGGCTGTACCTACACATATTTGTTGCACGTGCTACAAAAAATCATTCTTTTGCGATGGATGATTTAGTACCAACGTTACACCGGGTCCAATACAGTTTTGCCTATGGCTATACCGTGAGACTGAGGCGTTTTTGTTTGTTCAAGGCGTGTTTAGGTGTGAGAGGGGAGTCAATGTGCTTTTGATTCCAGCTTGGTAGTAGTAGTAGTCTATGCGATTAAAAAACATGTGTGTGTGAAGTATCCAAACAATGATAATGTCAGGATCTGGCCCGGACTGTTAAGTTTGTGCCACCCTGGTGGCCATTTTGTGTATTGTCCTGTGTTTGTTTTCGCCTGTTCCCCATGTGCTCTGTCACCTGTCTTTGTCTCCGCACCATCTCCTTATTTGGTCTGTGCTTCCTGTCTTGTTTGTTTTCCCTCCATTTCTGCCTCCTCACCTGTTCCCCTGTTATTGTCTCGATTTGGTTGGGCCCAGTCCTCTGTCTTTCTGTTAATTGGTATGTGTATTTCTACCCTCCTGTTTCTCTGTTCCCTGTCGGATCGTCTCTCTGTTTGTCTAGTCAAAGTCCTGTATGTATGCAGGGTGGGAACTAAAATGGCATCTGGAATTCCATGGGGACTGGTTTGAAGGGGTGGAACACTATTATTAGGCCAAGATGGCAGCCCCTTAAGCACACAGTGTTTACAAATCATACACAGGTGTGTGGCGGGGAATGGTTTTTGGGTGATTGGCACTTGAGGTAGATTAATTAGACACAGGTGTGTATGGAACGGTGGGGTTCGGGTGATTGGTACTTTTGGGGGGGACTGGGCTTTTTTTTTTTAGTGTGGAAGCACTCTCAGTCGTAGGGAGGTAGCCTTTGAGAAGGACGTATTGACAGGCAAAGGAGCTGGAGTCCCAAAGAGAGGGCTGAGCTACAGAGCGACCACGACAGCAGCGATGTGAGAATCCTGAGTGTGAGCCGCCAAAGGCTTCACTTTCGCCTCAGTTATCAAGCCTTTCGGGCAGTCTGCCGGTCTGTCCAGGCGCTGGCCGAGCGTCCCAGGGGTGGAGACGTCCACCCCTCACAGAGCTAAGTACCGTTTTTTGCCTACTCCTGCTTGTTGTTGCAGCGTGTGATTACTGCTATTGTTCCTGAGCCTACCCTCTCTTCTCCCTGCATTAGAGGCGGCTTTTCCGCCGGTTTCCGCGAGCTACTGACTACACTTTCAGCCTCCAGTTAACAAGTGAGCTACGGACTACACGCCTCCAGTTATCAAGTGAGCTACGGCCCACACGCCCAGTTATCAAGTGAGCTACGGACTACACGCCCAGTTATCAAGTGAAGCTACGGGTTACAACTCCCCGCCTCCAGTTATCAAAATGGCTTCACAGACTTCGCCGCCCCCTGTTCAACGGGCGCCGACTGTGTTCAAAAGCGTCATTGGATGTCAGAGGGGTGGAAACGTCCGCCCTAGCAAAGAGTAGTATTTGTTAATCGCCTCTTGAATGCCCATTGCTTAACGGGCCATAGGCCTTTCTATAGCTCTGGGCTGCTGCACTGCATTATTGACTGTCCCTACCTAGCAGCTCCTATCCCTGGCCCCTTGACTGCATTTTTGTGCTGTTTAGAACTGGTTGACTGGTTGCACTCCCTGTTTAAATACACCCGGGCACGGTTTTGTGTCCTTACCTCTCCTGTTTCTGTTGTCTGCCCGTTGCAGCTGACTACCTTATGAACTGGCGCTACCACCTTCCCCTCAGCTCTGCCTACAGCCCGAGTCCAAGCCGTGTAATAGCCAAGTGGTGTGGTGTGGATTGCAGTGGTTATTTCTGTGCTTACGATCGCCTTATGTAGCGTGTGATGAACCGTGTGTATTTTGGTGCAGTGAATTGTGTTTTGTTACCGGATGGCTGGGGTCTATTGAGGGATTTAGCCGCGCTCACTAAAGTAGCCTCTGTTCTGCCACCAAACAGCTGCCAATACTGGGATGCAGGTCTGCTGGCGGGCGGACCTGTTTCGATCGGAGGAGCCGACCATTGGGCAAAGTTGCTTCGCTGACAGTTGCCCGCCGCTCGTTGGGGTGCTGGACATTCAACACTGGGAGAGAGGATTTGGTCGATGGACTTTTAGCATTTAGCCCTTTTTATATGTAACTTAATAAAATACTGGTTTTAATATATTTCTCGGACTCTTGGCAATTATTGAGGTAGAGTGTTCTCCCACTGCTAGAGATTGGGTTAAGGAGGGCAATAGCCCTCCGCCTGGTGACAATTGAAGTAGTCGGCAGGATTTCAAGAGTGGGTTGGAGATACTATACTCTTCAATATGCAGGAGGGGTCAGTACCAGCTAGCCGGCCCCAGGTAATGATGCCATTTTTTTTATGGGGGCCCCTGGGCACAGAGAGATTTGGGGGCTAAATGCAGAACCGACTCTTAAAGAATGGGAAGCCCAAAATTAACTATCTGATTTGGGATCCAGGGATTACGAACCACAACAGCTTCAGTTTATCCTCGGTCACTAGAGGGGGGGAGGCTAAGAGGGAGATATTGGCTATAGAGGAGGTGTAAAACCGCCAAATACTGAAGAAAAAAATATTTGACCATCTGAATGTACTGTATGGAGACAATACGCCTTACCATATCAAGTAGAGCACAGTTCTTTAATTGTCGACAAAGGCCCCAAGCAATCCATTCGCCTGTTTGTTCTACAAATACTTGAGATGTTTTTCCAGGCTGAAAAAGGAGAGGCAGCGAGGCCTGGGAGAGATGGTGATGCCCTGCCGAGAGACCAGTTCTTGATGGGACTCGCTAGATGGCCATATCCGCCAGGCACTGAAAACACGGAATGGGCGGAACCCAGAAATGACCTTCGCCATAGGAAGGGAAGCCCTGGCCTTGGAGGAAGACCAGGGGAACAGGGCGAACAACACTGCTGCATGACTGCTGCGAAGCTCGAAACCGTGGCGGCCGCTCCTGTGACAGACTGGAAACAAGATCTACGGACAGAGATTATGAGGGATGTTAAAACGCTACTATCTCGCGATGTCCAAAGCTATCTTAAGAAGAGTTAAGAGCCGGACTCCACGGCACCCCGCCCCGTGAACGTTCTCAGTCAGAAGGGACATGGGTGGGGCGGTGACCTCCAACCGCCCTACTAGACCTGAAGTTCCAGGGACGACCAAGGTGCCCATTTTGCAATAAAGTGTGGTGAAGCCCGAGGGCCATGTCAGCCGCCACTGTCCCCCCCCAGGCGTGTTCTCCCAAAGGGGGTTTTTAGTGTCTCCGCCACTGTGGGTCAAGTGACCGAAAACCCCCACCGACCCTCTCTCCATCCAAAAGACATGTTAGTTGGCCAGTGCCCCTTGTGGGACATAAAGTAAATGATAGAGATATACGCTGCCTGGTAGATGCTATAGTTCACAAGTTACCATGTTCTCAGAAACATTGTGGGAAGAACTCTTCTCTGACCAACAACCCCAGGGCCCTTATGGTTCCTGGCTCCCCTGGTGCCAATGGGTTAGATATTCCTTATATAGGATACCTAGTGTTGGACTTTCAAGCAAGGGGGGGTGCAAGTGCCAGCAAGGGGTGGTGGTTGTTCGAGACAAGTGTCTGGGGTCAACATAGGGCACTGTTAGGAATGAACGGATCGCAGCTTGTTGGGAGGAACTCTTCCAACACAAGACAACCTCTACCGTGACTTCAGCTTAACAGATGAGGGGATGGGGAACAGGTCTTTGCAGACTGCCAGCGGATCCATGCCTCGGCTGCTCAGCTGACAGAACGGACACCGCCGGGTGGCTTTGCCGGTTTGCTATTTCTATCCCTGCACACAGTGAAGCATTAGTGTGGGCTAAGCTACCAGCACAAGCTAATTATCCTAATTCCTGTGTACTCAGTGGAGCCCCATGGGGGAGGGCCAGGAGTTGAAGCAGCCCGGCCCTTACTAAAGGCTATGGGGCAGAGTTCCAGTGAGAGTGCGGAACCTCCAAGCTCACCCAGTACTCCTCCATCGGCACTACAAAAATCGCCTGGGTCACAAATGGTGGACACCGCCCAGGTGAGAGATGGCTCTGATGTCTGCTTGACTGAGGTGAGTCCAGGGGTGATTGAGGTAGCTGTCGTCCGGTTGGGGGGCTGAACCCACGCCTGGGAGGGGGGTGCCTGGAACATTTAATGTGTGAGTCCTTAGGGGATTTGGACACCCACCAGCAGTTGCAGTTACAACGGTTCTTAACCAGATGGCAACACGTGTTCGCTTCTCATGACGAGGGATTACGGATGTACTGACCTAGTGGACGCACCAGATTCCAGCGGGTGAGGCTGCGCCAGTTCGGGAGAGGTACAGGCCTGTGCCACCCACTCTCTACCAAGAGATCCGACATTGTTGCAAGGTATGCTGGGAAGCTGGGGTCATTCTGGAAAGCAGTAGTCCTTAAGGGCGCGGTAGTACTAGTGCAGAAAAAGAGCGGGTGCCTGGAGATTCTGTGTAGACTACCGTAAACTAAAATGGCGAAACTAGAAAGGATGATTTTCCATTGCCCAGGGATAGAAGATTCGCTAACCAGCCTGACTCAGGCAGCCTGGTACTCGACTTTTAAATCTTGGGCGAGTGGGTATTGGCAAGTTCTGGTTGCTGAGAAGGATCAAGAAAACTGCCTTCACTACCCCATTTGGACTGTTCTAATGGGACCCATGCCATTTGGACTTTGCAACGCGCCTGCAACGTTCCAGAGATTGATGCAGAGGTGCCTGGGGCAATTGTCTGAGTCTACATTGGTGTATTTGGATGATGTGATCCTGTTTTCTGTGAATTTTACAGTTCATCTACAACACCTGGAAGAGGTGTTTCGAGCCCTGGAACGACACGCCCTGAAGCTGCGTCTGAAAATGCCAACTCTTTCAGGAAGGAGGTCAAGTTCTTGGGCCATTTGTGTTAGCAAACAAAGGAGTCTCCCCGATCCCGATAAAGTGTCCGCTGTACAGGAGTGGTAACTACCAAAGACAGTTATGCAAGGGAGGGCATTTCTGGGCTTTGTGGGGTACTATCCATGATTTATAAAGGACTTTTCTAAAATTGCTAAGCCCCTTATCGGCTCCCTAACGGGTACTGGCTGCCCCCAGAGGCGCAGGGTCACCCCCAATTCAGTGGAATGATGACTGTGAGGGTGCTTCCAGAGGCTCAAACAAGAACTGTTACAGGCCCCAATTCTTGCATATGCGGACTATACCCAGCCTTTCACCCTGTATACAGATGCAGCAATAGTGGCTTAGGGGCTGTGCTGGCCCAGCAACAGGGGGTAGAACGAGTCATTGCTTATGCCAGTAGAAGCCTCCACCCCATGGAACTAAAATGACTAAACTACAGTTCCTTCCAAGCTAGAACTTTTAGCCATGAAATGGGCTATTAGTGAGAAATTCAAAGATTATCTTTTAAAAAGTCACTGTTGTCACCGATAACAACCCACTGGTCCATTTAAAGACTGCTAAATTGGGAAGGTAGAACAAAGGTGGGGGTGGCGCAGCTGGGTAATCCTTTTGATTACAGCATACCGGTATAGGCCAGGAGGGAGCATACCAATGCTGGATGTCCTCTAGACTCCCCACACCCCACAGCCGCCCCCAACTGGCCACCTGCCTGCGGCCGGAGGAAGAGTTATTGGTAGGCATAGTGGAAGCACACCAGGGTCAAGTATCGAGGCCCCCCCCATGCCTGCTGGGGGGGGGACCCCGAACATTGGCAAGGGGCTACAAGCAGCAGACAAGAATTTTACGGTGACAGCTTATCTGGAGAAGGGGCGTTGCCTCCAGCCCCGAGAGGAAGCTAAGTAGTCTCGATTTGTGCAACAACTATTAAAGCCAATGGAGTCGCCTGAGTCTGAGAGTAGAAGGGGTCATCTGTCGCGACTGTTCAAGACCCCTGACCCAGGGAGCTAAAGGATCAATTGGGTCCCCAGAATCCAGGGTCCCCATTGCTGGAGGGGCATATCATGGCCAGTCGGGCCACCAGGGTCAGGACAGGACATTGTCTTTGGTGAGGAGGGTTTTTATTGGCCGCAAATGGAGGCCTCAGTATGCCACTTGTTCAGGGATGTCCGAGGTGTATGGCATGTGAAGGCCAAACAGGATCCTAGAGCCCCCCTAGTCCCCCCCTAGAGCCTAAGTGTCCCGCCTCCTCCATATGCTGGCTACTGACTTTTGACGCTTTAGTCGCCCACCTGACAGGTTCCAGAACATTTTGGCTACTGACCTATTTACCAAGTTTGCATGGGCTGTTCCTACAACTGATCAGACGGCTCTCACAACCCCAAGGGTTCTGTGTGTAGTCCCTGCAGCCATTTGCTGCCCCCGAGGGTCCTTCATTCTGACCAGGGGCCAAATTTCTAGTCCCTCATCCCGAATTATGCCAGTTGTAATGGTTGTCTAAAGACCCGCGACTACACCCTTACCACCCCCAGGTAACGGCGGTTGTGAGCGGCTTTAACCAGACGCTGTTGAATCTGCTGGGACCTTGGAGTCAGAACAGCAGAATAGGTGGTGGGAACACCTTCCAGCATTGCTCCATGCCTGCAACAACTCTGTTCATGCAACCACAGGCTATGCACCCAGCTATTTGATGTTCGCAGACACATAACGGTTACCTTTGGATCTACCCTGGGGACCACGCCCATCAGATGGGGCAGTGTATGGCCTCGAATGGGTGGTGCAACACCACAAATGGCTCCGGATATGCATACAGCAAAGTGTCCGAGAAATTGGGGTGGCTATGAGAGGAGTCAAGCCAATTATGACAAGACGGCGCTGGAGGCCCCATTGCTACCTGGAGAACGGTGTTGGTCTGGGGACAACCGAGGCAAGGGAAAGGGAAATTGAGCTTAATCGCTGGGGAACCCCAGCCCTATGTTGTGCGACATCTCAAGCTGACAGACCTGTCTATGTTGTGAGACCAGAAGGGAAGCTCGGCCCAGAGCGGGTACTACATCTAAAACCTACTGGCCATGTCCACATTATCCCCATGCTAGGGAGGGGGCTGCAGAGAAACAGCAAAACTCTCCCCTGCCTCAAATGGGGTGGGGTAACAGGTGGGGCCAACCAACCACCTGGAGGGCAGGAATCTGGCCCAGAGTCTGCCCATCCCAGAGGCACACACAGGGAAGACCACCTGAGAGGTATGGAAACTGGGGATCGAACCTTTAGTTCTCGACTAGAACTAATCTAGCGGGGAGAGTGTCACAGGGTGGGAACTAAAATGGCATCTGGAATCCATGGGACTGGTTTTGGGGTGGAACACCATTAGGCCAAGATGGCAGCCCCCCCTTTAACACACAGTGTTTACAAATCAGACACAGGTGTGTAGCGGGAATGGTTTTGGGTGATTGGCACTTGGAGGTGTAGATTAATTAGACACAGGTGTGTAGAACCTGAACGTGGGTTGGTGGGATTGGTACTTTGGGGGGGACTGGGCTTTTTTTAGTGTGTGGCCACCTCTCAGTCGAGGGAGGTAGCCTTTGGAGAAGGATCTGACAGGCAGCGGAGCTGGAGTCCCAAAGAGAGGGCTGCAGCTACAGATCTATTTACGACAGCAGCAGCAGTGAACGCTGAGTGTGTGAGCCCAGGCCAAAGACCCCACTGCCTCCAGTTATCAAGCCTTTCGGCAAGTCTGCCGGGTCTGTCCAGGCGCTGGCCAGGCCGATGTCCCAGGGGTGGAGACGCACGCCACGGACTACACACGCCTCACACGCCCAGTTATCAAGTGAGCTACCTGACTACACGCCCAGTTATCAAGTGAGCTACGGACTACACGCCCAGTTATCAAGTGAAGCTACGGCTTACAACTCGCCTCCAGTTATCAAGTAAGCTACAGACTTCGCCGTTCCCTGTTCAACGGCCGACTGTGTTCAAGCTGCCCTGATGCAGAGGGGTGGAAACGCCCACCGCAGAGCTGGGCATTTGTTAATTGCCTCTTGAATGCCCATTGTGGGCCATAGGCCTTTCTATAACTCTGGTGCTACTGCACTGCATTATTGGATTGTCCCTACCTAGCAGCTCCCATCCCCTGGCCCCTTGACTGCATTTTGGTGCTGTTTAGAACTGGTTGGACTGGTTGCACTCCCTGCCTAGCGCTTTAACCCGCCACGGGCCTTTGTGTCCTTACCTCTCTGCTCCCTGTCTGCCCCGCTGCAGCTGACTGCCTCATGAACTGTAGCTAAACCCACCTTCCCCCCCCCCCTTTGCCTACAGCCCGAGTCCAAGTCGTAGGTAATAGCCAAGTGGTGTGGTGTGGATTGCAGTGGTTGGATTTCTGTGCTTATGATCGGCCTTATGTAACGGTGATGAACTGTGTGTATTTTGGTGCAGTGAATTGTGTTTTGTTACTCGGATGGGCTGGGGTCTATAGGAGGGATTTAGCTGGTGCTCACTAAGTAGCCTCCTGTTCTGCCACCAAACAGCTGCCACTGGATGCAGGTCTGCTGACGGCGGACCTGTTCCGATCGGAGAGCCCACCATTGGGCAAAGTTGCTTCCGCTGACTTTGGCCGCCGCTGGGGGTGCTGGACATTCAACACGGGAGGGGAGCTCATTTGGTCGAAGGGACTTTAGCATTTAGCCCTTTTATATGTAACTTAATAAAATACTGGTTTTAATATATTTCTTGGACTCTTGGCATTATTGAGGAGTAGAGTGTTCTCCCACTGCTAGAGATTAAGCGGAGGTAATAGCTCTCTGCCTGTGACGCATCGACGCATGTATGTAATGCGCAAAAAATGACGTATGTATGTATGTATGTATGTATGGTTCAAAATAAATTCTGTTTTGTCTGTAAGTCAGCCTGGTTGAGTCTTGCACTTGGGTCCTCCTGCACAACCCTGACAGTACGATCCGACCACAAATGGACCCAGCAGACTGATTTATTTTCGCGGAATGGATGTGCAGGACTGAGCGGCGGTCATATTTTGTACCGCTATGCGGCACATCTAGTTACAGTATACTTTCCCAAAATGAAAATCATACCATACCGTACAAAAAAAAAGAAACTGCATACAGTTCTTCTGGGCGATTGTACTGTAATCACTGTGGAACACATTACAGAAGTGACCGTAAAAGACATCATTTGTGAATTGTGTAGAAAGTTCTACAGTATGCCGACTGCTTGCTTGCTTCCTGCATGTTTTGTTACTGTGAATTTGTTGTTGTTTTCTGCAGGCCTACATAGAGGTTAGGCTTTTAATTTCCAAAGTCAGAGTCCCTTTGTCATCCTCTCCAGATATTCCCTTTCTAGTCTCCCAAACCGGCTTCCCAAGATGGAGAAATGCATGAATGACTTGGTCCATATGAAAGGAAATAAAAACTAGATGTACCGCAGAGTGGTACAAAATATGACCGCCGCCCAGTCCAGCACATTTTTTCCACAAAAATAAGTCATAAATAAGTGTTTAAAAAATCTGACTAAACCTATATGACGGCCGCGCAGCGAAGCGGCGGTCATAATTACAGTAAAAGACATAAGAGCTTTATTACAGCTTCAGTGAGTCTGTTTTTAACTTCTAATAAAAGTGGTAGAGGCCAGGGATGATTTTATATACAGTGTATGTGCGTTGAAATGAACTGTCTGAGTTGAATATGACATTATGATCTTCCCTGAAATAAATCCATTTTTTGGTATTTTCCCTGAAAATTCTTGTTTGGCAGTGGGAGCCATGGCGTTCGTTCAGATAGTCTCTCTGATTTCAATCTTGCTGTGGTTCACATACAGGGAGTAAAGTGAGACACAATGACAAACAGCATGGCAATAACACGCCTGGCCTGAGATGTATGGAACTGCTGGATTATTTATGAGGTCTAAAGCACAACACCATGGCTACGCACAAGGCAGTAAAAATTGTGTTCTCTTCACAGAAATCCATAAATCCAACAAAATAGCAGAAAATGGCGTTCCTCACAGACTCTCAAGTTGATCACCAACCGAGAACCAGCGTGTGTGGGTCACCAGCATACAGTTGACCTCAAATTGCTTCAGAATGTTGACACGTTCATCATTCATGACCGGCGTTATTGTTTGTTTTTGCTGAATAATGTCAAACACAAGCTGTGACATTAGTCAATGTCTCCCAAAATCTATTTATTGGCCTTAAAGGTACAGTGGACAATTTTAATCCCTTACACTTTTTTGTCAGATTCAGTGACATCTAGCTGTCTGTTCAATGGAAAACAAACTGAATTTATTGTTTACTGTCATGATATATTTAGCAATGGGTATATTGATATTGAACTATGGGTATGCCACACACACACACACACACACACACACACACACACACACACACACACACACACCAGCCTTGAGCACTGGTCAAAAGCCAAAACTATGTTTGGGGTCTTGGACTTCTGCACTTTAGGGTTTCCGGCCGCCACCTGAAAGCTAAACCCCAGTCTGATGCTTTGGCTTCGAGTTGTATTTGTATTTATTTGCGTGTCTAACTGTCTAACTGCACTTGATGCACTCTGATGTAAGGTCAATAGTAAACCTTAGGCCTAGTCCTGCCTGGCATTCTGTCAAGTTGAGCATTAGAGGTGTGTGTGTGTCTGTGTGTGTTTGTGTGTGTGTGTGTGTGTGTGTGTGTGTGTGTGCTTGAGCGAGAGATACAGAGACAGAGACGGAGAGCCTGCCTTGCGGTCCTCAGTTAGTTCTCTATCAGCCAGTCCATGTGTGCTGTTGCGGGGCTGTATTAGTGTGTGTGTGTGTGTGTGTGTGTGTGTGTGTGTGTGTGCTGTTGCGGGGCTGTATTAGTGGAGAGCTGCAGTATTAAGAGACTTAATCCCCTCCATTATCCCTCCTAGACCTCTGGCTGTTATCTCTTTTTGTCCAGTAGCTCTGGGATCCAGGAGCATTTTGTTTTCGTAATTACTTCCACATGTAACGTGTCAAGGGAGGGGGCTGGAGGTGGAGGTGGTAGTGGTGGGGGTGGGGGGGCTCTGGCATGCTTACAGAGCGCCAAATTAGTCCCTCCATTCTCTCGTTCTCTCTCTGATAGGAAGTAGCAAACAAACAAACAGCCGTCAAGCAGCACCTGCAGGTAGACATAGTGAAACTATTTCTTTTCTCCTCGCCGCATGCATGGCAAGTGGAGGAGAACAGCGAACCTGTGAGAGAGCGAGTGAGCGGGGTAGAGCACGGAAGTGCTCATTTGATCGCCAGACCGCTTGCTTGCTGGGGCTCGCTTGCCGATTCGCCGCGTTTCCATCATGGACAGTTTGATTCCTCATCAGCCTCATGGCTCCTGATGGCTGCGCTATCTGCTTTTGAGGTATGTCGACAGGTATCGATCCCCGCACTGCTCTCAGCATGATCTTTGTTGTTGAGGAGGAGGAGGAGGAGGAGGAGGAGGAGGAGGATGAGGAAGTGTGATCCCCCCACACACTTTAGCCACAGGACTCCCTGAGGCTGGTAGCAGGAAGCTGATTGACAAGAGAAGACTGGTCTAGACAGCTATCCTCCAGGGGAAGTCTTCACAACCGCTCACAGGCCACTTCCACCCCTCGGCGTGAGCTTCATTGTCTTTTGTTTGCCTCCATTGATTCACATCACACTGTTCCATTCCACAGGGAGAGAGACAGAGAGAGAGAGAGAGACAGAGGAGGACCTCCAGCAGTCTCGGCTCTAGCAGCACAGGGGATGGATTCGGAAGGTTGGCTGGTTCATCTCCCACACGTCACCATTTGAAAGGGTTGAAGTATGGGAAGTGTGTGTCCTCAGTGGACCCTTGAAGGGCCACTCCAATCATCACACTCTTTAAATACTCTCCCAATTTTTAGTTTTTTTCAAAAGCGGCACTTTTGTCCCAAACATTTCTCAGCAGGATCAACAAATGAATGGTTCTAACACCACCAGAGCAGCAGATGCATACTCAGACATAACGACGTGGCGCGTTGTGAAGCCGTCTCTTTCACATTCCGTTTCAACAACATCGGCCAACTTGAAACAGAGATGCTAAAGAGGCGTGATGATCACGCCTTTTGAAACGACTGCGCATCTGTGTCCTCTGGGTGGAGAATCGCTGTGATGGCGCCACCTTAATCACCTCATGCCGCCACGCAAAGCACCTCAGCTTGTTTCCCCACAAAGGCAACACCGCGCCTAATTAACTCGCTCTCAGTAATTACAGCATGCTTGCGTGTCACCGGCCCTCATTGATCTTCCTCTCAACATGTCTGTGCTCCCCGTGTGATGCGAGGCGAAGATGGGGAGAGGAAAGGAGATGTGGGTGCAGGGCGTGTTCAGCGATCTAAAAAAGTCTATGTTTTGCCGGTAGATGTGTTGTTTTTGCCGGTAGATGTGATTATGGCTTCACTTCCTCGGAAGGGGTGAAGTGATAATGAAGAACCGTCTAGGAACAGCGGATGAAATATTGATTAGGCAGCTTGAGATTTAGCAATCTTATTTTTTTCCAGTTAATAATTGAAAAGCAGTCTGAGTGGTGGGCCAGTTTGCCACCTGCTTTGCATTGAGAACAGTGGGGTGCACTTATCAAAAGCTCACACGCAAATATACATAGACACACACACACACCCACACACACCCACATGCACACAGATTTGAAAAAGTTTAAAGTGTATACACAGCTGCTGAGCCTAATTGACACTCTCTTGTGTATCCAAGAGTTTAATTCACTGTGATTTAGATATGATTACATTTGATTGAGACCAGCACATGTGTGTGAAGTGTTTCTATTCTTTCCAGAGTAAACATGTGTATCACTACAATTATGCTCATTAGAATAATAAAAGCTACGTATGCTCACACGCCCCGTAATATTCATTCATTATATCCGTTCATTCCAGCTCGGATGGACACGTGAGGACTCTGAAGGCAGCACTCTGTCATTTACACTGGTTCGTGACACAGCGGCGTGCATGATGTATGCAACCAACACACCTTGAGAAATATGCATCAAAAAGCAGGCAGGCAGCTTCCCCTGAGGGTCCCCCAATGCACGGAGAGAGAGAGAGAGACTGAGAGGGGTGCATAATGAGTGCGTCAGCTGCGAGGAGAGGAGAGGCGATGAGAGGAGAGGAGGAGGCGAGGCGAGAGAGGGAGAGAAATGTCACACGCGTCACATTTGCACCGTTTCAGAATAGGCAAAAAAAAGCCTTGTTTTGGAATTGGACTTGGCTGCGCTCCTCACTCCCAATTACTATCTCTGTCTGGCCGTGCAGAGGGAACGCACAGCCCCTTTCAGGCTCATCTCTGGATGAGGAGGAAATGCATAAATGTGCAAATAACAAATGCATTATTAATTCTGTTGAGGGGAGGAAGGGGAATGCGATGACAATGATTCGGTTCCCGTTGTGTTAGCTGAAGACTGCTATATTCCCTAAAGCTATTTTTATTTGCAGTATTCATGTCAAATTGTATTTCAATAATTCAAAACACATATGTGATCTGGTTATAGTCACAGTATGCTTTTAAAGAAGGCATCCAAGTCATATACATGGCAAATAGGCTATGCTTTCAGCAGGTGCTGTGCTTATGCATACTTAGAAGGCAGTCTTTTCTGTGGGTCTTTTTTCGCCTGGGCATAGACACAGCTAGAACAGCATGGGGTCTGTCTGAAGACTGGGGGATGCTGACAGTTCATTAGTCAACTTTGCACATACTTGCAATTCATGGCTTGTGTTGAAGCGACGGGGTCTGCCATTGAAATAAATTGAGGTGGGTATGGTGAGGGGAAGTGTGTGTGGTGTGTTGTGTGTTGTCTGTGTGTGTGTGTGTGTGTGTGTGTGTGTGGTGAGGTGTTGTATGTGTGTGTGTGTGTGTGTGTGTGGGGGTGAGAAAGCAGAGAAGGACGGGGATGAGTGTGTGGGAGGGGAGCTCAGAGGTCTGGCAGGTGAAAGGAGGAGATACCAGGTGGAAATGGAGGCTGACAGTGGCCAGTGTGGTTTGTTTGAGGCAGGCGGTGTGGGGTAGAGGGGCTGCTCGGTTCCGTGTGAGGTGTGGTGGGGTTTCTGTTATTGCAGCTCAGGCTGAGCGAAGAGAGAGAGAAGGTGGGGGAGCAGCTTATTTCAGACGGACCGCCTCTGTAGACAAAAGGCAACTGAGAATTAAGAGTCCCAGCAGTCCCAGCTGAGCCCAATTACCTGGAGAATGCAATCTCACCCGAGGTATTACACACCTATCGATCCATCACAGCCAGAAAGAGACATGGGAGCCCAGAAAAGAATTCATATTTCAGAACAAAAAGAAGAGACAAATCTCAGTTGATTTTTTATGCATCCTGAATCTTATCTGAACTGCTGCTATTTAGCTCTTTCCCCTCTCAGCTGATTTGACCCATCCTGAATCTTATCTGAACTGCTGCTATTTAGCTCTTTCTTCTAATGAAGCACTGCAGTGTTGTTCAGCCTTCATGATGCCAGTTTGCTGTAATCTTCCTGGGGACAAACAAAAGGCATTTGACAGTGTTTCCTCACATCATGCTTCTCATGGCTAGATCCTGGATTAATGTCTCAGAGTGAAAACCCCTAATCTTCACTATTTGTTTACATCAACCAAAGATGCAAAGACAAGCGCATGACTCATACTGTGTTGACTTAGAGCTGGCGTTCCTACCCACAGCCACAGGAGCTGCTGATAGCAACCCAGTGATTTTCTTTGCATTCAGTGCAATGTATATCACACATGTATATCACAAAGACTTTAGCACAGCATCCCCACACAAGATAGATTTCAACTATAATCTGTTTGAGTCATTGGTCTCCCGAAGTCATGAAAGACTTCCTCATAAATAGCAGCAATTGCATGAATGCAATGTGAATGAATTGCAAGAATGATGTGATATTGGCAGCCGCCGAGTGCAACTTTTGCAACACAGGACAAGTGAAGAAGTTTGAGAAGAGGAGGCCCAGCGAGCTCGCGGAGTTGGGCGGCAGCGGCGTGACATTCATTATCTGATGCTCCGTCGTGACCTGAGGGCCAGCAGAGACATGTGTAATCCCTACCCCCCGACCCAGGCCCAGGCCCAGGCCTCTCTCTTCACCCGGCCTGCCTGGGGGAGTCCGACTGCAAGACAAACAATGAAAAGTGTTTTCTCTCAATCCTCTGAATTATTCAGAGCCTGTGCCAGTTATCTCAGCTGAGCTGGAGTATGTGTCCGTCGGAATAGGGGTGTGTGAACGCTGGAGGAGTTGAGCCTGTGACGCATGATTACCTGAAGTGTGTGTGTGTGTGTGTGTGTGTAAGAGAGAGAGTTTGTGTGTGAGAGAGAGTTTGTGTGCGATGGGGTTGGTTGTGAGGTAAGATCCAGTATGTACCACACAGTTAATGGAAGAACTGCAGACAACTGCAGATCAACTCAAGCCTCTCAATCCTTTTCTCATGTAGCTCAGACCTTTGATTCCAATGTTTGATATGTGTATGGTTCAGACAACTGATTAGCATATCTGTGATATTTATGAGGAGAAGCAGACTCGAGTCTGGGTTTTGATAAAGTATGAGTTTGTGGTTACAAATTATGGTGTCATGTAAACCTGGACTGCAATTTCTTCCTGATTATTACCAACACAGGGACAGTAATGTTTGACTGAAATGATCTGATGATCACAGGCTGGTCAAGATGGACAAATTATACTTTCATGTCCACTTTGATACAGGAACAGAGCAACAGATTTTCCTTTGAGGTGGCTGTGGCCATAATTGATATGGCCATAATTTTATTCCATATTCTCAATTTGTGCATCCTCATGCTGTAAGCAACCAAAGGACTCCATTCTGTTCCATCAGTTTCAATGGCCTCAGCATCACACACATAAATAAGTGTGTTTTTCATGTAAATAATATATGCATGTGGGTAAACTGGAGCACAGCATATGATACGTAAACAAGGGATGTGTGAATGTGTGAATGTTGCCATGCAATTGATTCTGCCCATGCACAAAATTCAAAATGGTTAATAATTTCTAACACTATGGAACTCTATGCTACTTCTGCAATCTATGGTACAGTATGCACAAACTTATGTAATACTCATACTTCATGGAAATAATGTACATATAATGCATATATTTGCCAGTTTGGCACGTTATTCATTCATAAAGCATGGACTACAGAAACTCTGTTGACATTTACCGTATGTTAAAATTAGCCTGTTTCAAAGCTGTTTCAAAACTGTGACTTTACACTGAAAAATAACTTTATTCATATGTGAGCTGCAACTGTAGAGTTCCCTAGAGATTAGAGAGCCAGCACTGAGCAGTCAGGTAAGACACTTTTTATCTTCCATGATTACATTTCTGGCCGCAAACCGCAACTTATTCTGAATGAAAGTATAAGGAATGAAACTTGATACAAAGAGTCAATGGGTATGCCTCAGCCTGCCATAGCCTCGTATGGCCTGCCTGGACCAAATATATTATTGACCTTTGACCCCATGACCGTGGCCACCTTTTGTCATTTACATGAAATGTAGGAGATATAATGCAAACAGTGTGTGTGACATAATATTTTAAGCATGGCCTCATGCCACCTTGACCTTTGACATGCAACACACTAAATCGTCTTTTTAGCATGAGCTGTCAGTTTTCAGGTAATTTTCGTCTTGCTATACGAGCTTGCGTAAATGTCATAAGCGGATGAAATGGACAGTGTGCGACCTATAGGAATAGTGTGGGTGTATTAGTGAATAAGCTTAAAAGTGAGAATAATCACATATGTTTGGTCAATATCCATTTGACATATCTTAAAAACCCATGGATTAAGGATTATCTCATTTGTTGTTTTATTTAATACAGTGCTTCAGCAAAGGCACTTAACATTATTGCATCCAGCATTTATGCTCTCATATTACATTGGCTTTCAATCTCAATCACCAAATCATGAATTAATCCGGAAAAATGTAATTGCTATGCTTTGCAAGTAAGAATTAATTTTGTTCTAGCATTTCTTGCCCTTCTAAAGTACAAGTCATGTACACAAACCATGAAATACTGTGCTGTAAAGTGCTTCAGTGCCTTGACACTTGAACAGGAAGAGGGTTTATGCTCATGTCCTCATTTCATGTAGTCAAAGCTCTTACTATGCCAGAACAAGATGGACATCAATTGCTGAAAGGCTCCAGCTCTCCAGGCTATTTCTCATTCCACACAAATTCGTATGTCATGCCACTTCTGAAAGCCTAATTGGAAAATCCATATCAGCAATTATTCAGAACATTGTTCTTTCCATATGTTACAACTATTGCAAGTTGGAAGTGGGATTATGCAATAATGTCATGCTTGTCTGAGAGAGAGTTAATCAGCTTGTGATTCCTTGAGCACATTCAAACACTTCATTTGACTCCATTTTAACTTATGGCGAGGACAGGTGCAACTACCTACATTTACAGATGGTTAGTGTCTGCTTACCATGTTAGTGCTATCAATTCCTGCTATTTAAATATTGAAACATTAGCTCAATGATTATTGAAAATAAGTCCTATTTGCTAAGTACAAACTGTGTGTGCGTTGCGCTGCTAACTAGGGATGTTTTGTGTGGGTGAGGCCCATGCTGTGTCAGAAATGTATTTTGTCACATTCATGGATCACTGGTGAGGGTTGGCATACGGGCATTGTGCCGCATTTGGGGGCAGCCACACTTCCCCAGCGATGCCCTGGAGCAGATCAACCCTGCCCCCCACTCTAGTGTGGTCATCTATCTATCTATCTATCCATCTATCCATCTATCCATCCATCTATCTATCTATCTATCTATCCATCTATCTATCTATCTATCTATCTATCTATCCATCCATCTATCTATCTATCTATCTATCCATCTATCTATCTATCTATCTATCCATCTATCTATCCATCTACTGTATCTATTCATCCATCTATCTATCTATCTATCCATCCTATCTATCTATCTATCTATCTATCTATCTATCCATCTATCCATCCATCCATCTATCTATCTATCTATCTATCTATCTATCTATCTATCCATTTTTCAGTAGCCATAGGTGTGTAGATTTGAACAAAATCTGGTTTGTTTGTTAACGGGAGCATTTACTGCCTGAAATATCCGATTTTGTTTACCACGCTCGGAGTGCTGGCCTGATGGGTCGCCTATTTACACCGTTTCAACGGCACATGAACGGTTAGACCGAGAATTCTCGTCGTGAAATTAAAATTCCACTGGAGCTCCAAGCGGTTGTGTACACGCAGCCTTACAACACTGTCTACAGCTCTTTGAGTCACGGTAAAATGTCATTTTTGGTACATAGCTAATTTAGATACACCTATGGTGTGGGTGGTTGCGTTTCTTTAGGAGTCTGCTGTCTTGGTTTGTATAGAAATTGATATTAAGTGACACATACACGCAAGACGGTGGAAATACAGGACCGACGGTAATAGGGGGAGTTCCGATATCTATCTATCCATCCATCCATCCATCCATCTATCTATCTATCTATCTATCTATCCATCTATCTATCTATCTATCTATCTATCTATCTATCTATCTATCTATCCATCCATCCATCTATCTATCTATCTATCTATCTATCTATCTATCCATCCATCCATCCATCCATCCATCTATCTATCTATTTATCTATCCATCTACTGTGTGCCCACTGGGCGAGGGCAGAGAGGTGTTTGAAAAGGCTCGGCTGCCCAGTATGGCACTGACCACACTAGAGTGGGGGGCAGGGTTGATCTGCTCCAGGGCATCGGTGGGGAAGTGTGGCTGCCCCCAAATGCGGTACAATGCCCGTATGCCAACCCTCACCACTGGCCAAACGTGGTACTTCATTGTCAGAAAAGGGTCTAATTCACACACTGTAAACTGTATACAAGTCTGCCATATATAAGCTCTAAATAGGTCTTTTATACTTTTGGACATCTATTTGTATGTTGTTCTAGCACGTATTGGCTATATTTAGGACTGTGTGCTCTGTCTGCCTGCTGTCCTGTCAAAATACATTTGCACACACATTTTGCAAACACACAGACTTCTTTGGACACAGAGGGAATTTTGTGCATGCGGCCTGACAGAGACATTCACACTGAGCCACATTCTGTCACAGGTATGGAGCACAATCCACACCTCTCCAGAGACCATCTGGTTCCCCAGCCCCACAGAGGAGGCTCTTCCCTGGGTACGAGTGCACACCGTGGGAGGAGGAAGCTTCCAGCACCGCTGTGAGACAAATAGCCGCGTGTGCCAAGTAAAGAATATTGACATTGGCTGTGCCCTTAGCTTCCAGAATAAACGCTATGTGTGGGATCTGACTGCACTTGCAAAGAGGAAATATGTCTGACTATTTGTGTTTCTGGACACATGCAGTTAAGGGACCTTTTTGTAGTCCGTTTGCCTGTTTGTCACATTTGGTTTGTTAGCTTTGTTTTTCATTAAGCACACACACACACTCAGGGGCGATTCTAGACCTAGAGCTTTGCTGGGCACAGGCCCCCAACTCCCAATACATAAAAAAATAAAAAATAAAAAATGTGTGCGCAATATGAAATAAATGGCTAGCCTACGGGTAGGCTACAAGCTTCAAAATCATTATTGTCACTGTCATACTGTAGGACCAGCACTCTCTCCCTCAATTGTTGTAAGAACCACTATCCAGCAACATCCAAACACATCCAGTAGGCATAAGTAGGCCTATACTCACTGCATGAATGTAATAGGCTTTCCTACTAACACAAGGGAAAGCTTATTTTTTTGTCAAAATTGAGATATACTTCCCTCCCAGGCAAGGGTCCTATAGTCATCCTGGCATTACTGCAGTTCTTTGTAGCTTAAATAGCCTACTAAAGCCTTCATGTTGACTTTTGGTGATAATTTCCAAATGTACCCTATAATCTACACAGAGTCTGTGTATATTATTATAGGCTACATTTGCAAATGCAACAAACTAATTTAAGTTTGCCATTAAACCACTGATCAAATCACAGCACTGGCACTTTAACATAAATGTTAATGTTACAGTTAATGTGGGCAATTATCATACCTCCCTCGTCCTCCTCATCTCTCCTCACTGTTCCTCTCCTTCTGCCTCTGTTCAGGAAGAATTTTCTGATGTCCATCTCTGAATAGTTTATCAGAAGGCTATGTTTAGTTTTACAGTAGGACAGCTTCACAAACAGTATAGGCTACTTTTACAGGACTCTCTCTACACTATACGTAAACCATTATTAATCGTCCGCATGTGTGCATGCAGCCTACGCATGGTGTGAGCGTGTGTGTCAGGGAGAGAGCACAAGCTGGTAAACTGTTGCTAAATTTAGGCTACAAATAGACGGCTAAGCATTGAAAAACAGATGCTAATTATGTGGGCAACATTCTCTAACATTGATCAACTTGTCATATTTTCTGTCAAACAAGTTGTGAATTTGTTGTAACATTAAAACAGGGGATGACTTACTCTGCGCTCAAAGTGATGTGATGAGCTCCAGTGGTTTCCACTGTACAACGAAACACTCGGAAGAATCATGTAAACGATTTTCATTGGTTGTTGCGTTCAATCTTACCCAGCTACAGAGGTGCTATTTCCTGATTGGCTATTATGGCCCCTTTCTTTTTTCCTTGTTTGTTTTTTATTGGCTGGTAAGTGACAGGCTCGAGTCATGACTAAAGCAGGCACAGAGATGCGCTCATGAATGCCGTTTCCAGCGAGAGCAGCGCTAGAATTTTACTGGGGTACTGGAGACTTTTACTAAGGCACGTGCCCCAGTGAATAAGGTCTAGTGACGCCCCTGCACACACTCACACACCTCTTTCTCTCTCTCTCACACACACACACACAGAGAGAGAGAGTTCACATGCTGACATAGATAGATAGATAGATAGATAGATACTTTATTGATCCCCAAGGGAAAATTCATGACAGAGACATAGGTCACTTTCTGACATTTCATCAGTTTGTCATGTGTATAATTCCCACCGTACAAACAGTTTCAAGCACTGCAAATATGCCTGACATTTGTTCAGTGCATATCATTTTGTTGCAGCATCAGTATAAAAGAGACAGCAGGCTCATCGTGAGCACATTGGCATGCTATTGCACATGCTCTTTGATCATAACTGTCAACAGACAAAACAATCTATAAAGTCTAAACAACACATACACAAACACAAAGCAGACATTTTAACAGCAGAGTATTGATCTAATGTTGCAGAGATCACAGCCTCAGATCGGTGAGAAACCGTCACGAGGCAGCCTCCTCTCTAACACGTCAGCAGAGCAGTTCCTGCTTAAAACAGCCAGACATCCATCTCTTTAAAGAGTCGCAAGTATTCAGTGAACCCGTGTCATACGATGGCTCCGTCTCCCCCAGGCCCCCTGAATCCTCCAGCCCCTCTGATAAGACGCTCAGGTGAGCCGCACGAGACACACGAGACACGTCTCCCCTTAGAGGGGTGTCTGATCCCACTTGAAGCGTGCTATTTCTGGGCATGCAAATCTGAGGTGTGGCATGTGTTTTAATCCCTGGGTGACGGGTCCTAGGGCCTCCAGTCTGGCCAGGCCTGTTTAAAGCTCTCTGGGCCTCGGCGGGAGGGAGCGGGTCCGCTCCTCGGAGGGCTCTGACAATGGCCTGCACATCCCTACCTAGTGATGTAGTGCTACCCAGAATCCCCTGCAGGCTTAGATTTATGGCACGCTGTGTCTTTGGGGATCGGGCATGCAGAGAGGCACGAGCCTTTGAAGTGGCTCAGAGGACAAGGAGTGGAGCAGAGCTTTCTGAACGGGGCTCGAACCATCTGAAGTGGTGCCATAATTCATACTCTCATCTCTCTCTCTGTTTTTCTCTCCATCCCTCCCTCCCTCTCTCTTCCTCTCACACTCTCCTCCGCCCGCTCTCTTTCCCTAGCCTATACTTTCTCTCACTCTTGCAGTCAGCTGCTGAAAAATTATTTATATATATATATATATATTTATTTTCCCGACTGGGCCCTTAAACATCTTTTGCCACGCTCCTTGCCGCAGTCACTGTGCATTTGAGAGAGTATAAATAGATAGAACATCAGCGGGCGGAACAGGTTGTGCACAATTCCTCCTCCTCGCTCGGAGGCTCGGAGGCAGCTCAAGGAGGTGACCAGCTGATAAAAAGCATATACAGCCATCATCATTAAAGCTGCTTTGGCTCTTTAAGCCTTATCTGTGTCTCACACAGCAGCCACCCCTCCGTAGCAGCCCCAGTGTCAGTGCAACCTGCCAATTGGTATTTATAGCTTTATAGTTGAAATGGCAGAAAAAACAGATTTTCCCAATCCTGCATGGTTTCATTCACGGGGCCGTTACAGAAATGTAATGAGGTCAAAATGTATCCCTTGAATATACAGTATCTGGGTGCCCAGCGAGCTCTGATAGTGGATTTCATGCGAGTGTTTGGGCCGGGACCGTACTGTATGCACGGGGCTGGGAGCAGCGTGTGCTTGTAATTGGGTGGAAAGCTGTCAGGAAGTGACTCGCACGTTACACAGATTCAGGGGGGCTGATGGATGGCAAGGCTTATGTGCGGCGGGTGGATGTGCTATTGATCTGTTTTAAATAGACTGCATGAGCAACACTGCACACTCAATAAGCAAACCTTAGACCAGACCTGAAGCCAGGGCTGAACTGGAACTAAGGTCAGAAGTGCGATGAAGATTAAAATGACTGAAAGGTTTTTGACTGTATGGGAATGATCCTGTTTCTGTCTTTTTAGATGGCCTTCCTCTGCCATGTGACTTCATATCAATATCGGAGGTGTATAGACACACTCAGTTCTGATGAACCGGTATTACATGGTTTGTAAAATAGAGCTTAATAAACCCCCAGATATGCAGCGGTGTAACATTAAATGTGTGCCTGATCGGGTCTATAATCGGATAATTATATCACTATACTATTCTATATTATCACAGCATATACTTTCCAGTGGGCCCTTCTGATGAGGGCAAAATGATGGCAAATGTATAATTTACAGCAGACCCTCCCTGGGTCACGTAAGAGCATGCCATGCTGGAGGATGGGTGAATGAACAGAGTAAAATGAGTAACAGAAAAAAATAAACCAACCCATCCATGAAGAGGTAGATGACTGCAGTAGGAAGTGAGGTGTGTGTGTGTGTGTGTGTGTGTGTGTGTGTGTGTGTGTGTGTGTGCGTGCGTGCGTGGGTGTGTGTGCTCAGCAATGTATGGAATGTGCAACAATTACAGTCAAGCACTCCCTCGCTGCCTGAGCCTGGACTGCACTACTGACAGCATATTCCCACCATGTGCCTCCACTACAACACATCACCTGGCTGACTGAGGCTGTCTTTAATGAGTAAGCTCAATCTAAAGGCAGCTCGCCCCCTGCCTCCTGCCACACAGCCCTGCTCCACGTGCACTCAGACCCACGCTCCCCCTACCCATCCCACCCCACCCCAGGCCATCCCTTAACCCCTGGTGCCTCGTTAATGAACCGCACCGACTGATGGCTCCAGTGCCCCCTATTACAGCAGTGCAATTGTCTACAGCTTCTGGAGACCTGACACCAGTATCTCTACAGCATCGATTGCCTCTTTTGGGATCTCCAATGATTTATTGAGGGAGTATTTTATTTTTTTCCCAGTAGAGGCAATACAAGTACGAGAAGTGATTGGTTGTTGCCATGAGGACGGAAATGAGAAAAGGCAAACCTTGAGTATGTGAAGTGGAACATACACAAACAACAGAATATATTTTCAATTTATCAATATGATTTGTACCTTTTCATTTACAAAGTGATGCATATTAAACGGGCCTTGAGACATCTTTTTTTTCTGAGCCAGTGGGCCTTCTCGTCATTTGTAGTAATATTTTTTTCCATGAATTCATTAGTTCCATGTGAATAATGATTGGCAGTCTAACCTTCCAGAGCGTAATTACCCCATAATCATCAGATTGTCATCATCATAAGCACCACTATCATAATCATCAAGGTTATTCATTTAAACCAAGAGCTCATTTGAAGGTCCTCCAGCATTCAGGCGCGCTCAGAGGGTGAGGGATTTGAGACTCGCCCAAGATGACGGAACACTGCTCAGGCTCGCACAAGGCAAAGAGGGAACATTTCTCTGTGAAGGCGCAATATTGAAAATGTGAAAATGTTTGATTTGTTTGCATAGCTAGCTGCCATAACATATGATGTTGTTGCATCCTGAGGAAATGCTTATTTAGAGGAAACAGATGAATATAAATCCTAGCCTGCAAATAGCATTTAAAACAAATTACATGGCGGAGAGGGGTGACATTGGAATTTGACAAATGCCATGGAGAGCAATAGGAAGATGTGGAGATGCAGAAACACATGGGGTGATAAATAAGAGCCCTTTGTATGGATTTATTGTTTATTATTTGTTCTAACAGCAGCATTTCCTCCTTTCTTCGCTCTCCCGACTCTGATTTCTCTAAAGGACAGATTGTATTGTTCACATGGAGGCAGTGGAATTAGTCTCAGACCAGTGACTCACAGCTCGATCCCCCTGCTGTGTGTATGTGTGTGTAGGTGTGTGTGTGTGTGTGTGTGTGTGCGTGAGTGTGTGGTGTGGGGGAGTAACACATGAAGCAGAGCAGGATTTGTATGGAACGAAATCCTTTCCACCTCAACCAACCAATGTAAGCACACAGCCATGCTGACTGGGTAGTAGATAGCGCTGCTCTATTACCTCTGTAAACAACATGTACGGATGTAAGGGTATTTGGAAGTGACCCTTACGGTGATAGGTGCAAGGCTGCAAACCAGCAACCAATTTTCACTGACCATCGACAGATTGTTCCAGTTATAACATAAACGTATTAAAATTAGCAGTCCTGTCAATGATTTGAGTCTTGCGAAACTGTCTCAGTTTATAAATGTTCTGTTATTGATATATTGATGTATTGATGTTCAATGCATTTAGAAATTATAAAGTTTTCAGTTTCAACTTTTCACTTATACAGCTTTGCTTTTTTAACTGTCATGGTCAAGATAATGTCCTGGGTTCCCTTGCCATATTAAAAGTGCTGCTCCACCACACCTGTGAGACCAGGGCCTGTGACTCTGAACACACATCTCCTGCTCTGTCTGCCTGCCTCAGAGAAACCCCCTGCCTGCCATCACTGGTGCGGCACCAAAGATTAGCCTTAACAGGACCGTGTTTTTTTCCTCATTCTGTTATGTTATCTCTGTCCTCCTGCCTCCTCTCTCAGCTCTCTCTCTCTCTCTCTCTCTCTCTCTCTCTCTCTTCCCACCCACCTCCCTCTCTGCTCTCTTTCTCTCCTCCACCCACACACCTCCCTCTCTTCCTGTCCCTGTATCTGTTATTGACAGAGGAAGCCGGGTGAAGTGGCACTCAGGCTCTCTAAGTTACGGGGCCCATTGTGTCACAGTCAAGCCAGACTCAAAGTCTTGTCTCATCGATCAGCTCCTGTTTACTAAGACACGGTCATGAAAAGCAGCGTTCAACTCGCCGCCACTGATAGCAGTGCAGCCACAAAGTGTCACCACCGGCTAGCGAGACGCCCATCTCACAGGGCGACAGGGTCTGCAGGAGGACAGCCCGGCTGAAAACGAAAATCTCCCCTGCCATGCATCTGACTGCGCACGACAGCTAACTAAATCTCACAACAGATCATAATTACGATGCCAAGATCAATCGTTCAGGACAGCTTTTGATGGGGAGACAGTCGGGTAGTAAATACACTGCTGAGTGTTTGCATGCTCCCCACGTGCGGTCATGCCACGAGCACACACACACACACACACACACACCTCTCCTTAGCTGAGCCATTATGGAAGTGTGTGAAACAGGATAGTGCCAGCTTTGGGCTATTTGTTAGACATGATGTGAGTGTATGTGTGAGCGTGGCAGTGAGGATGCTAATGATGGTGCCATGTTACTATCACAGCTTCGGGCAGAAACATCTGCGGAAATGAGAATAATCTATTCTTGCTCTGCTGCAGCTTATACCACCTACTGAATCCCCTCATCACTCATTGATGGAGTGGCAGTCGTGTAGTGGCTAAGGAACTTGGATAGTCGCCACAAAGGTCATGGGTTCGATTCCCACTGTGCCCTTGAGCAAGCCACTTAACCCTGAGTTGGTCCAAGGAGACAGACCCCTGCAGTTGGCATCTGTAAGTTGCTTTGGATGAAAAGGTCAGCTAAACACATAAAAGGTCATAAAATACATAAATTCCACCTTCCCCTGTTGTCAGTAGTGTATAGTAAATATGTCTTTATCTGAGGTCAGTGATTTAAGGCTTTAAGGAGGGTAGTGAGAGAGAAAGTGGAACTCCTCATGTAATAAACTCTCACCGTTTCACCAAGTGAAAGCTTCTCTGAGATAGCACAAATGTGACGAGATGGGACTTGACATGTGGCATGGCAGGCCGGAATCATGTGGTCATATCAGTAGTACTACAATGTCATGGTGAAGTATGAAAATATTAAATATGAAAATGAAAACTCTCACTGACATGTTTTCATTCTCAGTTGGGAGGAACAGTAATTTCTGTTGTTTGAGTGAAAATCACACTTTTGGAATTACTGAGAACTGAAGTACATTTTGATTGTTGAAGTTGTAGATTACACCATCTGGCTAACAGATGGCTCTCATGGCCAGCTCATTGGGAGCTTCTGTGCTGCAACCTGTGTGTGTGGGAGTGGGTGGGTTGGTGTAGGCAGACCTGCTTTGAATTTGTGACTCTGTGCTGTGATTAAATGTGAGTGTATGGGTGAGCATGTGCCTGTGTGTGTGTGTGTGTGTGTGTGTGTGTGTGTGTGTGTGTGTGCTCGCGGATGTATATCTGTGGAGGCTGGCTTACTGTGAGAGTGCCAATTTCGATGTGTCAAAGAGGATTGTCAACTTTCAGTGTGCCAACGTGACCTCAGATTGTATAACTGATCTTCTTTGGCAAACAAAAACACAGTGATTTATATTGTAGGATTTATGTGGGTTGAGTTTGTGTATGTATATGTGTGTGTGTGTGTGTGTGTGTGTGTGTGTGTGTGTGTATGTGCAGGCATGTCCATGAGAGTGTGTGTTGAGGTGTGTGTGAATATGTTTCCTTTTAGGTTCTGGGCCCCTACTGCCCCATGTGTCCACCAGCACTGCATGTGTTGAATTTTCTGCTTGGCTTTGCAGCCTTTGTGCATTAGTGGGTTGACTTCAAGGGGTTTTATCAGCACAGCATTTCCATGGTCTACCTCCAGACTTTAACTCCCTCTGTGTGCCTGCTAGCTAGTTAGCTAATAGTACCTACCTTTTTACCAGCTCCCTAAGTAACATACACACTGTCTCTCTCTTTCTCTCTCACACACACACGTACTGTATACACTCACATACTGTACTCTCTCTCTCTCTATCTCTCTCTCTTTCACACACACGCACACACACATATACACTCCAACCATGTTGTTAGTCGCTTTGGTTAAAAAGCGTCAGCCAAATGTAATGTAATGTAATGTAATGTAATATACACTCACACACACACACACACACAAACACACACTTCTCTCCACCCTCTGGTGCTCACTTATCTTCCCCTGTCTGATATGCTGCCAGGTTTTTTCCACCTTGCTCTTTTCCCTTCTACCCTCTCACCCCCATTTCTTCCCATTTTCCACCCCTGCTGTCTCTGCATTCCCCCTCTTGATTGCAGGAATATGAAAGATATAACACTAAAGCCATGCCAGGTCATTAAAGCTGATTAATCAATATGTTGATCAGTTTTTTTCTTCCCCCACAAGGACATCAACTTCTTTTGATTATGGGTCATCAGCGTTGTGTTCCCAAGATGGCAGAACGTATAGATCAGCGCTGGCAACTCACTAAGAGCGGTAAGGCTGCACCATCAGTCAAGATAACGGAGCACAGGATGTAGTTATTAGGATGCCTCCATTTTCTCTCTCATTTTCTCTCAGGTATGTGTCTCTTATTACTGACACGGTCTCTGGTCAGCACACAGAATCGGATTCCGTTTCCTGTTGGGTATGATAAGGCCAGTAAGTGTGTGTTTGGAGACTTCTGCACTCCTGTTTTATTCCCTTTGAGCAGAGGCCAGCGGCTCTTCCTTTCAGCAAGTTGTATAGCCAGAGGGCTGAAACGGCAGGAGGAGATGGCTGATATGTTTTTCACGAGTCTCTCACCCCTGCTCCTCTTTGCTGGTCTACAACTACAACCCACCTCCTCCATCCCTGTTATCAGTGGTCCTCAGAGCTCCCAACAGTTCACAGCTAAATTCAGCCAGGCCTTAAAGAAATATAAATATCTCACTATCTCTTTCTGTAAACAGCTGGTGTTCTAAAGTAATCAAATCACTGAATAATTAGGAATAGTGATTACGCTTTTATAGAATGGCTGCATTCATGGTTTTCCCTTTTTTTTGTAACTTTTAATCATTTACATGAAAGTCGTTTCATCTTTGTGAATGCTGTGGCTTTGATGTGACATTCTTCCATAAATAAAAGAGTCGAGGCGCTTGGCCCATCTGTGGCTGAGAGCAGAGGATAGGCCTATGATTGCATTGGATTGGGCTCCTGTTCGAATGGGCATGATGTCTCTGTCTCTCTTTCTCACACAGACATAAACACACACACACACAGAGACACATACACGTATGGGATGTTCTGAAGGAGAGGGATGGTCCAGGAGCTGCAGCTTGATAGTGTCCTTAAAGAGTTATCAAGACAAATCAAAACACACTTCTGTTCCACTTGTGTCTTGTAAACACATGTCTGTAAACGCTCACTGGAAACTCATATGTAAACACATACAGATGTGTGCATGACTGCACAAACACTAGTCCACTAGCCCAAATAAGCAGGAATTACTGTAATAAAGTCTATTCAATAGACTGTGCGATGCTGTGCCACTTGCATAAGTGCATAATCCTTCTAATTACTACCAAATATTTTAAAACCTACTTTTCCACAGCCTTTCTCATCCCTCTTCGTAGCCTTATTTACCTCTTCATCTCTCCTTTCTGTAGCCTACCCCCACACACAGCACTCACTCCCATAAATAGACTCTCTTTCTGCTTTTAGAGTGAAAAGGAAGACAAAACCAAACAATGAATCATTAAAGAAATGGAAGGAAGACTGGAGGGAGCAAAGAGAAAGAGAGAGAGAGAGAGAGAGAGAGAGAGAGAGAAAGAGTCAGAATAAAGGGAAGAGTGTTCTGGAGGGAGGGCTGCACATGCACCTGCGGATATCTCAGCAGGGGGGCAAGCTGTGCCTCTCCTTGGCAGATGAAGGGGGCCCTCTGGTCCCGTTCTCCTTCAGACACTTACTTAGTTAGCCGTCATTAGAGTCACTGCCACAAGTGCGTTTTACGACTTCTTTGTTTCCTGTCTCTGGCGTTCTCTCACACGCCTCAGTACTGCAGAGCGCCGTCTGGGTTTTTATAGCACACAGAAGAACGCACATTTCAGGAAAAAAAAAATCCTTCGTAGTCTCCTCGCAGAATAAGCAGTGACATTGTTTGATGTATTCGCATTAAAACAAGTGATTGGGAACTCACTGAGCATGCATTGATAGCTATTGTACAAATAATGATTTAGTAGAAATCCAAACCAAAGCACATCACTCAACCGGCGATCAATGATATTCTGCAAAAGGAAGGATTTTCATCATTTCTCTGTCAGGTTTTTGAGGAGGGGAAAAGCTACCCTGCTAAGGGAATGCAGGCTGGATGAAAAGAGTCCAATTATGAGTGTGTGTGATTGAATTGCTCCCAGCGAGAGTTTAATTGCGCTGCGAAGCTGGTATGCGGTGGAGGCCATCTGCACCCATGAGTAGCACTAACTGACCTATGACCCACTCCGTGCTCTTACTGATGACTGGCGTAATTAAGACTGAGCGAGCCAGTCCAGGGAAAAGGACAATCTTAAAACACACACACACACACACACACACACTCACCTCACTACCAACTGGTTACTCAGCCAGGGTATAATACACATAATGTGCTTCAGTCTGACCATACTGCAGTGTGTGAGCTCAAGAGATACAATATATAGACAAAATGCCTCATCTTACCAACCCACATTTCCTAGTATTCATGCAATATACTGGAACATTTTCCCACTGCACCAACAGTACCAGATGTGACTTGAAACTGAATGGTTGGAGTTCATCTCAGGATAGAACCAGGATTTCTCCTTTTTTTCAATTCCAAATCGAAAACCACCCACTCAGAATTACTTGTAATGTTTGTCTTGCCCATGTCATATGCAGTTTTTATTTAAAGGAACCGTATGTTAGAAATGTATTTCAATAAATCATAAAATGGCCCTGATATTTCGCTAGACATTAGGAAATTATGTTCATTTCAAATACTTATATCACTGACAACAGTAGTCCGGCCAGGATATTGTCATTTAAAAAGTGAAGTTGCAGCCCTCAACTGATGTTGATGTTGTCATGTTGTGTTTTGGCCTGATGCGCCACCTACCACCTATCTACTAATCATGAAGTCAGTAGTGTTTCGGCATCCGGGTTGCCAGTTGTGCCAGTCAGAGGGGAGGGGGAGGGGATACACCGCTCTACAGTAATTTGAAAGTGATTGTAGTACCAGTTCTGGCCACAATCTTACATATGGTTCCTTTAAATACTTTATTCATTCAAACTCCACACAAATGAGGTCTTCAGGAATCTGTGGCTGACAGAACTCTGTCTGGCCTCAGTGAAGCACAGCACAAATAGAATTCCAGGAAAAGACTGTTTTACTCAGTTTAAAATTTCCCATGGATATGGTTGTTTCTTATTCATGGTAAAAATACTTTTCTGCCCGACCTTGCTTTCAAAGATCATGAATATTGGATGCATCATAAAGATGTCACATATCTCTCAGATTTCTTGCTAGGTTGTTGTGGGCAAGCATACTCTTTCTTGGGAGGGGAGCTTTACTTGTGAGTGTGACGTATTTGGCTTGTATCAAAATGTATGTGTTGAGAGAAAATACTTTTCATCTGAGCCGCGTTGCTACATGCAAAGACAGAGTTGCATCATCCCCCTCAAAATCTGTTTTCCTCGACTGCCTGAAGTTTAGAGGAAGCCATGTGTGATGACTGAAGTACAATGGTGGCACACGTGTCTGTGTCTACAAATGCATGCATGTGCAGATTTCTGCGAGTATGTCTGTGAGTGCATGCTGCTATGCAGTTGTTAAATGTTATGTCCCTGTGCTTGGGAATTGATTGTGGTAGATACACACCAACCAATATGCACAACCTAGATATTGATTAAATCTTCTTGTGGGATTCTGGCACCTGTATTCCATTATCTCCTTAACAAAAGGAAGAGTGGGATAAAAAGCACTAAGCTCCACAAGGAGTGGAGATTCTAAAAAGAATCAACATGGAGATTATTCCCTGGGGCCATGTCAAACATGAGGCATTCATTCAGTGAATAGATGTCAGCCACCCTGACTCTTTGAGCCATGCTTCACAGTGAGTTGCACACAGCCCCCTTGGTTGATTTTTGACATTTCTGGCACTGGCTTGAAATTTCATCTAAATGGATTTAATATTTCAGGTACTTGCTGGTCAAACGAAATACACTGCATCCTAAATTCAGTTATATATCATAACCAACATTGCATGATATGGCAATATCTATCCACTCCCTATCAAAAGTGTTTGCTAAGAAAACATAAATATAAACATAAATAAATGGTATCTTTATTCCACATCTTTCACAATAAAGCTCCACTCTGGTGATAATTATCCATTTATATTTGTATTTTAATATCTAACTAGATGTACCGCATAGCGTTACGAAATATTACCGCTCAGTCCTGTACATCCTTTCCGCGAAAATAAATCACACTAATCAATTTGTCTCCATCTTTTACTCCATCCCCCACTCTTGAAACTTTTGTGTATGCTTGTTTGGCATGCCTGTGTGTGCGGCTGCACAGAAAGTAGCCTACTGGCGCTGAAAAGGTGAATAGATTGTAGAATAGCCAAAGAAGTTGTAGCATTGTTATAAAACCTTTAAAATCTCTAAACAATCACAAGTAGGGCAGTTCATCACAGTTCATCCATTGCAACTGGATTGATGAAAGGTCACTTACACCTGTAGGCTACATTGTATTTGGGAAAAGCAAAAGGTATCAGCATAATGTTATATTTTTATTTATTTATTTATTTATTTATTTATAAACAAAAACATCTCTGTCAGTTCCATGCCGTTTTCAACAGCTATCAAAAACAAAGGTCATTTTTGGATAGATGGATTTTTTGTGAATGTTTCTTCTTCTGCATAAGATTTTAGTCGTCTTTAGTTCATGTGATACTTTATTGTCAATGCACAAATTAAGTAACAGTAGTCTGAAACGAAATGCTGTTTTACATCTAACCCGTGGTGCAAATAACTGACATGTCCAAATGGGCCTTGATGAAATGCGGGGCTAGACTGTTCATACACATTTTAACGGGCCAAAGTTGAAGAGCTGTTGTCCGTTGTTGTTCGTGCAAATATAGGCTGATTCATGTTCCCTTGCATTGTGTAACTGAGGTCCATGGCTTGTCTGGCTTTCACCAGACCAAGCTCAATCTTTTAAGAAATCAAAAAATAAATAGCGGGCAGATCAGGCTGGGTTCACCCATCCTAGTCCATAGGCGCCCGGTATTGTTTAATTTTTTGATTGAGATATCCACGCTCTGGTTATTCTAAATGCAAAAATGCATCAGGGAGTTACAGAGGTGGAAAGTAACGAAATATATTTACTCACGTTACTGTATTGAGTAGTTTTTCTGTGTATTTTGTATTTTTTAAGTAGTTTATAAAATCGGTATTTTAAGTTTTACTTGATTACATTTTGAGTGAAGTATTGTACTTCGCTACATCAAAAATCCCATCCGTTACTTGAGTAAAAAAAAAAGTTAAGACTAACGAAAACAGAAAGGGAGAGAAAGAAAATCGCGCCCTAAATCACTAGCCTAGTGATAATGATCAGCATGTAGCCTACAACAGGACATGTATCAAGCTGGCGCCATGCAGTCTTTCTAAAAGTGATGGAGCTGGATCACGAGATGCATCAGATTAGCCTAACTAGTATGAAAGTGTATTTTACGCTATTCCAATAGGTTGTCTTAGTTAGTTTTAGCACCAATGATTGCGGAGATATTCAAGCAAAGTAAACACCATAGGATTTCGTGTTTTGACGTTTGTGCTCACCTTTCTTTGGAAAGAAGTTTATTAGCAGTTGTTTCCCCTCATGTTGATGTCTCTCTTTTTCCTGTTTTGGCCTTTGTTTTTAGTAACCTTAGCCAGGGCTCTCAAGTATCACGCATTGAGCGTGACAGTCACTCATTTCAGTCTTTTGTCACGCTCTCCCGCCACACATTGTATTTCTCACGCAGAAAAACTATTTATATATTTAGTATGCTGCCTCAGCGCCCAAAATGTCTCTGGCCGCGCCGCTCTCACCCGGCAGGAATCAAGCGCGTCTCTCCTGGAGTTGAGCCTGTCACTTATCAGCCAATCAAAAATAACGAGAGGGGCTACACAATAGCCAATCAGAAAATAGCACTATTGTATCTGGGTAAGATTTAACGCTAGCCTGGCGGGCCATCCTATATCATTGAAATGTATAGTCTGGAATCGAATCATTCACCTGCTTAATCCAAGGGGCGGGCAGAGAATTGTCTTTCAAACTGCCTAGGCATACAATAGGCCAGCGCTACGACCATATCCGTATCCGGTCGGCAAAACGGCAAATACATCCTTCTTCGAAAGGAATGACTTAAGTGCATTGTGTTGCTTTACTTTCAAAGAAAAACACAAGTCCAACTCCTCCAAAGTTGACGCCAACGCCGATTCAAACAACCGCTCTTCGTTCGCCATAGCCACCTTCCTTGTTGTTCACCGTCGCAGGATGTCGTTATCCTGTTAAGCCCGCCTTAAGACTCTCTAACGAAATAGAGCGCTGTGATTGGAGAACATCCATGGTGTTAAGCCAATAGAAATTCCTATGGTTCGATACTAGACGTACAGGCTGAGCAAATTAATTTGCCGCCGCTAGGGTGCGTCTAGATTTCTAGGCTAATTTAACGCAACAACCAATGAAAAAACGCGTATCCTGGAATTGTTGAACGTGAATTATTGAACACGAACCTGTTTCGTTCACCTTGAAGCTTCGAGCATCAGTTCATGGTTTCATCACAGAGTAAGTCATCTTTTAATGTTACAACAAATCCACAACTTGTTTCACACAAACAATGACAACGTGACTGCTAGAGAATGTTTCCCAGACAATTAGCATCAGTTGTTCATGACTGTCTGTAACTTAGCCAACAGTTTCACAGCCTGTTTATTGACAACACTTGCTCAGAACAAGTAGCCTATGCTTAGTCATAGCCTACTTTCGTTCACACGATGACTGACATATTGTCACATTCTAAACATCTCTCACTCCAAATAGGCTTAATCATTTTATTAGCACTAAACAAATTAAAGTTACACAGCCTATTGTTATAGGTCACTTTTAAAATCATCATATTATATATCCTGGCCATAGATGCATTAAATCATTGCATCTGTATTCAAAAATGTCAGGTAAAAAGCAATTAAGCATCCTCTCATTCACCCTGAGAGGAAAGCCCCCTAAAAGGTCCAGGTTAGTGGATGCTCAGAGGTGGTGAAAAAGCCCATTATTGAATTGTCAGTGCCATGTGTCAAATCTTTTCTTCAAATCTGAGCAATTATAAATTATACTTTTGCCCCATTTTGACATAGAAGGGCATTGCTCCTACATACTGTAGCCAATAATCAAATGCCTGCTCTCTTTTGGAAAGCTGAGACACTGTTGGAAAACAATTAGAATAACTGTGTGATGTAACCTACTGACACAAACTGTTACAAAGGCTAGATTATTATTTTCTTTTTCTACTAACAAGCATCTTTGAACTGACCACATTTCAGCCCTCTAGGTCTTGACTTGAGTCCTAGCATTAGGTCTTGTCATGCAAAAGTAGATCAATATAGAATGACAACATGAGTACTTTAGACCATTATTTGCCAAGGTATGCTCATGCATTTTGTAAAATGCCCTATGAAAACTCCCCATAGGACTTTGGGTTATCCAAAATGCACACAGTACTGGCAATCAAATGCCTACTGCATATGAACCCCTTCTAAGCATAATCTTGGCCTCAAATGAAAGGTAATACTCTGAAGTTTCATGCTTGCATTTGGATTCTAGGCTACTTCAGGTTCTGATATAACTACACTAAATATGGAATAATTACAAAAAATACAAATCTTTACAATTTCTATTTCAATTCAATTGGTGTGTATAAGATGGGCTATATTTCTGCACAACTAATATTGGATCAACTGTTGACCGACCTGGGGCTGGTGTATGCTAGCTGGTGATGCTAGTTGCGCGTGTAAATCCTCACACCCCTAACCTTAAGAACGGCTCTAACCGCTGAGTTGGAAGCTTGGGCTTTTAGCTCAGTGGTTAGAGCGCTCAACTCCCATGCCGGTGTGTTGAGGTGGCGGGTTCGAGGGCCGTGAGCGGCGGACGAAACAACCTCTGGAACATATGAAGGCATATTATTAAACCGCAACAAAAAGTTGTAGTATTATTAATGAAACACCCCCATTCTCGCAACCCGTCTGACCAGCCACCCCTTTAACCCCCGGACGGGGGGGGGGGAATTGTCGACGGGGAATGCCACTCTTGCCTGTCCTCAAAACTTGAGAGCCCTGTTTAGCCTACTTGGCTTTCTTGGAGAAAGACATTGCACCAGCAGCACAACAATTAGCGGTCCACTAGCGATGCTCAACTAAATAAACAAAAGATAGACTACCTTATGAATCGTGCAAGTGGACTAAACCATTTAGCTCCTTAGCAAGGGAGAGTGAGAATGACCTTAGACCAGTGTTTCTCAAACTTTTTTTCTGGGGACCCACTTTTTAAAAATGACAGACTATCGCGACCCAACTCGTGACTGTGGTAGTTAACAAACTAGACAGTTTTCACTATGTTTTGCATACAAAATTCAGTCAGTCAAACTTTACATTTCGTCTGACATTCATTTTGACATTTCATTTGTAAGTTAAAATATTGAGGTAAAATAAATATATGGTGGAAATAAGTATTGAACGCTTATTTTTTTTCCAGTAATTAGCCTAAACTTCCAGTGAGTAGCCTATATTCAAAATTTTCACAACACATTATATTAACACACATATAAAAAATCCAAACATAAGAGTTATGTGTAATAAAGTGGAATGACACAGGAAAAGTATTGAACGTTCCTACTGAAATTTTTTCAATACTTTGTGGAAGCCTTTGTTTGTAATGACAGCTTCAAGACATTTCCTGTTTGACAAAACGTATTAGTCCCAGTATCAGGTGTGATTTTGGCCCATTGTTCTAAACAGATTCCAGGGGTCCGTCTTGTGAATCCTGATCTTTAGTTACTTCCAGAACTGTTTAATTGAATTTAATTGAATTGGCTGCCTTCAAGTCTTTTTGGAGCTTTCTCCGAGTGGTCCTTGGCTCTTGGAATTGACTATCCTTCTGACTCCCTGGTCAGAAATATTGCGAGGAGATCCTGTGCAAGGCCGGTTGATGATGCAGTGATGTTTCTTCCACTTGCAGATAATGGCTCCCATGCTGCTTACTGGAAGATTCTGAAGTTTTGAAATGCATCTGTAACCAGTTTCATTGATATGTTTTGCAACAATAAGGTTGCAAAGGTCTTGGGAGAGCTTTTTGCTTTTATCCATCATGAAATGTTTCTTGTGTGACACCTTGGTAATGAAAAACCTTTTTATAGCCCATCGATATGTAGGCTACTAACCAAGTTTATATTTATTTGCACAGATTGAAAGGATAACTACTCTCTAACTACTTAGAGATTTCAGCTCGTTCCTTCCCTTTCCTTGCCTTAGTGCTTTTTCTTAGCATGTTGAATACTTTTTCCCTGTGTTATTCCACTTCATTACACATGACTCTACTTATGGAGTTGTTTGGATTTTTTATGTGTGGATTACCTGAGTTATTACTAATGCCTGGTGAAAATGTTGTGCCCCCTGTATTCCACTTTTCAAGGGCCCTCTCCTCCATTGGGGCCCTATACTTCCCACTTTCCCCCACCAGTTCGACACCCTTTAATCTGCTGAACCTTCTGCTTTCGTTTCCAAATATAAAAACTCTCTGCAACTCAACATTGGCCTGCCTGCCTCAGCTGCCTGTGAGGGGCTTTTCAGTTGTGCTGGATTACTGTTCACTGCAAAGCGACCCAAGGATGAGTGCAACTAACTTTGAAAATCAACTACTGCTCAAATTTAAAGAACTCCGGAGAACTCACTTGCAACACTTTTTGGGCACTTATCGTGCATCTATTTCGGCAGAAATATCTTGCTCCAGCAGCGAGATCACAACAGATGATTAGCACGATGTCTTCACAGCACACCACTTGATTGGCTGAATGTATTTTACAATACACCACATGATTGGCTCAATGTATTCACATGTCGACGTTTTGCCGTGGAAGGGTTGTGATGTGTAGACAACTGCCATATTGGCTACAAACTAACCCCATGCACTATGGAGGATTTTTTGAGTGCTGTATCTCCTCATTTGAAAGTCTCTGGTAAAACTAGTTGTTCTGGTACCCCCCAAAAAAAAAAAAAAAGTAACTAAGTAACTTTTACTTAAAGTACATTTTAAATGAACTACTTTTTACTTTTACTTGAGTAAATTTTCAGATCGGTATTTTAACTTGTACTTGAGTAATATTTCATCAAGGTATTGGTACTTTTACTTGAGTACAATATTTTCGTACTTTTTCCACCTCTGGTAACAGGTGAGTTGATGAGTTGGAACATTAATGCTAATAAGATGTTAGAATGTGTCATGAATCATAGCTAAGTGAGCTGCGTTGGGCTGTCCTTGTTAGGTAGCCTAGGCTCTGACATTGATGTGTGGGGCTGATCAAAAATAATCGGATGCCCGCGGGAACGCTTGTTACAAGAATATTTCGATAAAATTTGAAATGCAAGCATATTAGGCACATATCTCTCATTACTCTCGTTTGAATTAGGCCCTACTCACGAACCCGTGATCGGATAGATATGGCACGCATGTCAGGTGAAAGAGGAGACACAGAGCTATTTGATACCAAGTGCATCCGTCTGGGTTATAAAACAGACGAAATGACATCAAAATAATAACTTCATATAGCTCGACTTACCCCACGTTTTTGTGTGTTGTGGTGGCAAAGCATGTTCATAATCCAACGTTATCATGTGTTTCTCTATGGCAAAGCATGTTCATAATCCGGTTTTGAGATCCTAGCAAATTCCTGCATGGCATCCAATTCGAGACTCACATTGCATCCCAATTTATTCGACAAAGAAACACCTTTTTACGGAGCCCCGGATATGTCACGGGGAAAAAAAATAATAAGTTGTGGCCACAAAATAGCAATTCGTTCCCACAAAGTACTAATTTGTGGCCACAAAATATTAATTCGTTCCCACGAAATAGTAATTCGTTCCCACGAAATAGGTAATTTATGGCCACGAAATATTAATTTGTTCCCACGAAATAGTAATTTGTGACCACGAAATAGGTAGGCTGTGCACTGGACAGCTGGATGAGCAAATCAAGCGCAACTCCTCAAACAGGAACAGTCGCTGTCACACAATGGACAGGGATAGGGTAGAGTGCTATTTTAGGCTGGGAATGAAATACAAAGACATTTTGAAAAGCCTGGGATTGGAGGGATTCATTATTAGCGAGAGGCATCTCCACAGACTATTAAGAGCCAAGTCGCTGCACCGGCGTAGGTACGACTTGAACGTGTCTCTTTCGTTTGTGTTTTTTATAAGGCGGCCGTGAACATTTCCATTAAAACATGCATCAGATAGCTGGAGGTGAATCTTCATTCCCCCCTCCTCACTCTCACTTTTTCCCCATCCTCATCTCATCTCACGCCTTCTACCCACACACCCATCACTGTTCCATTTCTTAGTTATTATTTGCATACGCCACGCGCTGATGAAATCATATATCGGGCACTTCTATCTTTTGTAAAACGTTGCGTCGCAGAGGTTCGCTTTAATAATAAAAAAAAAATAAACCGCTAATGAAGTAAACTTGTGACCATCAGAAATCGTTTATCGCCTGTAACTCCGTGATAACAGGACGTAACAGGAAGGCATTTGGCTGAGCAACGGAGGTTAATATGCTCTATGTTTTGTCCAAATGATGTCTGTCTATCATCGTTGCACTCGGAGAAAACCAGAATGTTTCATTCGTCCCCCGTTTCAATCGTCAGGGTTGTACCCTACTGCAAACCAGAGAATTGAGAGCTGGTGGGGAGTGATGAGAAAAGACACGACAGGCTTCTACTGGCGCTCGATTTGCTCACCCAGCTGTCCAGTGCACGTTAGATAATACATATTTCGTGGCCACAAATTACTATTTCGTGGGAACGAATTAATATTTCATGGCCACAAATTACCTATTTCGTGGGAACGAATTAATATTTCGTGGCCACAAATTAGTACTTTGTGGGAACGAATTGCTATTTTGTGGCCACAACTTATTATTTTGTGGGAACGAATTGCTATTTTGTGGCCACAACTTATTATTTTGTGGGAACGAATTGCTATTTCGTGGCCACAACTTATTATTTTTTTCCCCAAAGACATATCCGGGGCTCTGTACCTTTTTGCCTTCACTTTGTTCATGACAATGCAGTAAAAAGTTGTTTTAGAATCATCATGAGTGTACACACAGAACATGCAAACTCGGGTTCAGTCAGGTCAGATCAGTTCGTGTAACAGATATGGAGCACAGAAAGGGCATTTTTCCTTACTGTGTCAATGGCACTTACAATGACCATGATAACTGCTTATAACTAAAGGTAGTGAGAATGGCCAAAAATAGAGTAGCCATAGGGCTAAATAAAAAAAATGTATTTCCATAAGGCACACACCACATATTTTTCACATTTGCTCAGCCCCAGAGACTCCCTCCACCATGGCAATGATATTGCCAGATTCAGAACAGTCTGCCCTATGCACACATGTGCCAGCTTGCAGTGGTGAGATACATGTCAAAATAGAAGAATTTTTATAATACACTATTTGTATTTTTATTATTTAAAAATCAAAATGCAAGTATTATTTAAAAATCAATGCAAGTATTAATACATGAAATAGTGGCAGATCTGGGTAGCCTAGACTCTGTTAAAAAACAATATATAGCATGTGTATTGCACTTACATTGACCAGGATAAATGTTTCTAAGGTAGTGAAAAAGCCCTTAAAACAGTCTAGGGTTCTAAGGGTTAATGTCTTAATTCAGAGCCATGTTACTTACAGCCAAGTACTTGGAGTGGATATCAGAAAGAAATATAGTTTGGCCATCAGTATGAGATCAAATATATACATACAATATTTGTAGTATTTATTATTGTTCTTTGAGTTAACATCATTTGAATAAAACTGATTAAGTAAGGTGCATTATCATAATATTTTTTATTGGCATTGACCTATTTATGGAAAATATGTTGGAGTGGCCAAGTGACTTGTGTATCAGAGTTGGCTTTGCACAATTTATTGCCATAATTAGAACAGGCTATCCTAATCTTTAAAACTTTTTGAGTAGTTTTCATATACTAAGTTTGATTCCCAAGTGCCACCCCAATAAAAAGTCTGGACCCAGCTGGCCCCCACTTTAAAATAATCCTGGCTACGCCCCTGTTTCCAACCCACTTTTAACTTCCAACAAAATTATGTCTCACTGCAACGATGCGCCATCTAGTGGACAAACGACTACTTATCGCCAATACTGGAAATGCAGCCATGATGATGATGATGATGAATATTTGGCTTTCTTTTAATCCTACTGAATTTGTAATTATGTATCGGCCGTTCTAATACCAATAGTATGTGCGTACCTGTGTGTGTGTGTGTGCATGTGTATATGTGTGCACCGCCATCTACAGGCCAATGAGTGTACAGTCACTAAATGTACACATAACCTACATTTTTTTAGACCCCCCCATGGATGAAATTCTACGAAACTTGGCATACCCCCAGAGAATGCCAGGTCAATCATACACATAAAATTTGGTGCAGTTCTGAACATCTTAACTGAAGATAGGGGCGATTAAAGCAGAATGATTTTGCATTTTAATTTTTTACCGGGGGGGTGCAAATCACAAATGAGTGATTATGGGCCAGGTTGATGTGGGCCCTTGAGACCAACATACCATAAAAGATTCTTCATCCTCAGTGCCACGGTTCAGGTAGTTATTTAGGAAAAACTGCTTTTTTTGCGGTTCGGGGGGCCCAGCACGGGGGAGTGGCCCCGGGATCTAAATTATTTTTTCATTAAAAGTCTAGTGGGGCTACATACCCACCAAATTTCATGTGCACTGGTGTTTCGGTGTCCCGGTATCGTTGACCAAAAATTCAGGAAGTAGATGATGGAAAAGAAAAAAGAAAAAAAAAAAAAAACTTTGACAATCATTATATGACCGCTTCGGTCATAATTATAATACTGATACAATGCATTTGTTGCCATGCATTATTGTTTACACTGTTGTTGCCATGCATTCTTGTTTACACTGTTGTTGCCATGCATTATTGTTTACACAGTGCAGTGCCTGCTCTTGATTTCCAGTACTGTAATATGTGAATGTGTTTTGTAATAAATGGTCCTTATACATAAAGGGTTAAAAGAAGAAGCCCTGTGAGGTGTTCTCAAAAAGCCCATTTCACCCTTATCCCCACTAAAGTGAATCCACATGTTGATGGGCAGTCTGCAATATAGCTGCATAGATTTCCCATGATGCCTGCCTCTGTTGTCTGTGTGACCTTAACAGCTGTCTCTGACATTCCCCATCCACTTTCTGTGCAAGAGCTATTCTGTCACAAATGAGTAGGTTTATGTGGGTGAGACCAACATACCATAAAAGATTGAATGTGTTTTGATAATAAAGTCCTTATACATAAAGGGTTAAAAGAAGAAGCCCTGTGAGGTGTTCTCAAAAAGCCCATTTCACCCTTATCCCCACTAAAGTGAATCCACATGTTGATGGGCAGTCTGCAATATAGCTGCATAGATTTCCCATGATGCCTGCCTCTGTTGTCTGTGTGACCTTAACAGCTGTCTCTGACATTCCCCATCCACTTTCTGTGCAAGAGCTATTCTGTCCAGCCAATGTACAAACATATATCCAGTGCATGCACATGCAGGCACCCTAGTGCTGTCATGGAGAACACCATGTACTCAAAGACGCATGGATACCAAGTCACAGTGCACATAGACCTAAACAATCCCGCCCACAGCGGGAGTAAGGAGTAGATAATTCAATACAATTTCTCCATGGAGTATAAGCCATAAAATCCTAACCGTCCATGGTAGACTGGTAAACATGGTAAACCAGCTACGACATGACTAAGCGATTGTATATGCTCATATAGATGCCAAAAATTAAAGGGGCATGAACCTTGTTTTGAGAAAGAAATGTTTTATTCGCGATTTAACGGAAAAGTACTACACTACCCAAAATCCTAACGTGTAAAAGCTGTTAAAAGCACAGCCTTTGATTGGTAGAGATTACCGTTGCCATGGAAATGTTTATGCCACTGTTCCCACGGCTGTCGGCTCGTTACTTGCTGGAATAAAGATGGACTGTCAGAAGTGATATGTGGCCATCTGAAAAAAAAACTAAATTTCGAATCTTAAAAGATGAATTTATTCAATGGAAACGGTTAGAAGTTAGTCATCTTTTTCTCATTTTTTTTGTGAGATTACAATAGAAGCATATTAAACTATCATTAGACTGCAAATGTTCTAAATATGTAAGCTCGAAAAGGCTTATAAGATGCCTTCACTCGGAAAATTAAAATATGTACACAGCAGGCATGGACTGGCCATCGGGCGTACCGGGCAATGCCCGGTGGGCCGACGCACACTTTTGGGCCGGGGCTGTCATAATTTAATAATAATTTAAAAAATATCCACCGCGACGGTATTTGAGACACGAAACGCGGCCCATTGGTTGATTTTCTTGACGGACATTGGGCTAGTCCAATGACATCTCTCAGCCCTCCCCCTCCCCTCCCAGGGTTATCAAATTTTGCCATTTGAGCTGTCTGACCGCGGAGAGAAGTGAGTTACCGTCTGTGAAATTGTGAAAATGGATAGTAGGCCTAATAAACCACAAAAGCGCAAGGGCGCCGCACAGAAGCTGCGAGACAAAAGGCTAAAAAGCCTACAAGTGGACGCAGCAAAATGTGTCAAAATCACAGAAATGTTCACCCCATCGACTGTTACAGCGGGTGCAGGGCCGTCGACATCGAGTGCACAGGCTGAAGGAGTGGAACACAGCTTTGATGTGCAGTGTAGTAACACAGAGGAAGGCGAAGTACAGGTGGATTCGGAGGAGGAGGAGAGAGACGTTACGTTTGATGTGCAGTGTAGTGACACAGAGGAAGGTGAAGTACAGGTGGATTCGGAGGAGGTGGAGAAAAACGTTACGGAGGAGGAGAGAGACCTTACCCAGCAGGAACAAATTGAGTAAGAGGTCAGAATAGCTACTGTAAATGTTAGCAGAATGAGGGACGTTTCATGCAGGGAGGGCTGTTGTGTGTGTGTGGAGGGCTGGTTGACCACCTGCTCCTCCGCTGTCTATTGACATTGTGGGCAGCCGTGGCCCACTGGTTAGCACTCTGGACTTGTAACCGGAGGGTTGCCGGTTCGAGCCCCGACCAGTGGGCCGCGGCTGAAGTGCCCTTGAGCAAGGCACCTAACCCCTCACTGCTCCCCGAGCGCCGCCATTGTAGCAGGCAGCTCACTGCGCCGGGATTAGTGTGTGCTTCACCTCACTGAGTTCACTGTGTGCTGTTTGTGTTTCACTAATTCACCGATTGGGTTAAATGCAGAGACCAAATTTCCGTCATGGGATGAAAAAAGTATATATACTTAATACTTATACATGCATTTGAGCGTTTCTCTGCAACATCTACAAGCCATCTGCATTTTACATTGCGCTATTTGATTGTCGTCGACGCGGAGGAGAAAAAATAAGTTATCCACAACAAATCAACGAGTGGTCGGCCTCAGAACGCACTCAACTTTTTGAGATCTGAAGTCAGTCATGATTGGTCGAAATTGTTGTCAATCTTGACGCAGTACAACAAGCAAACCTATCACATTTCTGTGCGCATACAGGCCGGTACACACACGTAGGCTACACACGCACACACTCAGAAAGACAGAATGACACAAAAATTATGATAGCCCGTAACAATGAAAATGTTTTGGGATGTGTGTATCTTCACTTAATAGTATCTGGGGAGATTGTAGGCTAAAAGTGTGTAAATGCTCAACATAGGAAATAATTACAGGACTCATTTTATTCAGTCAGACTTTAGACCCCTCAGAAAACATGCATAATAATAGTAGCCTATAGAGTTTTGTGCACAACCTCGTCCTTGCTGGTTTGGAGGTGGTCACCCTAGTGTGTGTGTGTGTGTGTGTGTGTGTGTGTGTGTGTTTTAATAGCCTTTGTTTTCAAATAATGCTATGAGTAGACTCGGTGTCCAACTTACAGTGTTATTTTAGCTTGCCATAAAGTTATAGTTTGCAGGTGTTACAGCTTACAGTTATTATTATCATGTAATATTAGTGAAACATTGCTTTCCCAAAATGGATGATAAATGTGCGCATATATCATCTGGTATGTCGTGTGCCTCAGCATATCGTATAAATAATCATGGTGGGCCGCCATGGCCAAAAATGCCCAGGCCATTTTTTAGTCCCAGTCCAGCCCTGGTACACAGTCTTGTACCTTTGACTTTTTTTTTTATTTTCTGTTTATTTTTTTACTTGAAATGATATGTTGCATGAGTCACGTCGTAGCTGGTTAGCCTAAGGCATGGTCTGAAACTCTTTATATACAGATTTTTCCAGACGTCGATTGGAGAAATGAATGGAAAACTTACTTCCGGAAACTAAGCTCTCTCATATATATCTATGCATACGACCATACACAGGAATACATATAAGCACATGCACATGCATGCAAACATAAACAAGGTAGGTGTAAATACATGAAGAAACACCCACACATTAACAACCCCCCCAAAACACACACACAACCAACTTCAACCACACGATCCACACGACCCAAACAACCAACCGAGGGCACGAATGAGGGGAGAATGATGGAAAGGTTGACCCCTCCCTCTCACGGGGACACTACTCCAGTCACGCGGCGAGAAACGACTGGACGGCACATTGTGACAAACAACTGCCCCCCTACCGTTTGTCAGATTTATGCGGCGCAAATTGAGCCAGCGGCACCGCACAGCGCCACGGCGCCCAGCGCTCCTCGGGTACACGCTGTGCCGGCCGCCTGTGGAGTGAGGAGAGAACGGGGGGCTCTCCTCGCTCCCCCCCGCTGAGCTAACCATCCGTCAGCGAGAGCCACGAGGATGATGTCCAGATGAGTCAGGAAGCAGAGCGAGCGAGCGAGCGGCTCTTTGAAGGTCTACTTGCTCAGCGATGCTCTGTAAGTCACTAATGCATAGCCTAGAGAAAGGGGGGAGAGGAGAAGGATGTTGTGAGCAATGGGAAGTGATATCTGGCCTCCTTTCTGGAGTAATGAGCCCTGTATCCAGCATTCGCTGTCCTCAGTGTAATGTTTCCATAAGAACTGGAAAAACTCCCTTTACTCTACTGAACAACTGTCATATACTGTATGTGTGTTCCTTACCATAGATATACTGTGTGTTCCTTACCATAGATATACTGAGTGTTCCTTACCATAGATATCATCTTCCATTGGGAATAATTCACTTTAATTAACTTGTATGTACAGTATGTACAAATGAACATGCAACATGGACACACACAGGGCTATCATCTCCTGTGCACTCACTGAGTGAAATATCTAAGAAATTATATGTGCAAAATGTTACACGATATGACGGACATGTAAATATAGACAGAGAGGGAGAGGTCTGTGTTGATTGACATTTCACTTCTCCTGACCTCTGGTTTCATCAAAGATAAAGGGGATTTATGTATTTATGTATTAAAGGGGATTGTATGTCTGTGTGCGTTTGTGTGTCACTGTGGTGTCAAGAGCAGAGCTGTCACCATGGCAGTGCCTGGAATAGGCATTTAAGAGCCTTTTACAACGGGTGCGCTTAGGACATGATGACATTTCTTGGGAGACGTGTCCTCCCCACTCACTTAACGGAACCAAGGCAGTCTGATCGCATCATAGCTGAGTCAGTGCCTGAGGGAAAAACAGCACAAACACAACTAGCTGGTCCTCCTGCTCTGCTCATGGCTCTGTGTGTGTGTGTGTGTGTGTGTGTGTGTGTGGGGGGTGTATTGGGGGGAGGCATGAATATTACTACACCAATTCATGTTAATGACAATCGTCCAAGTGTTTCTCAATCAACTAGCAAACCACAGCTGATTTGATTTAAAAAAAAACATCTGATCAGCATAATCAAAATAACAATACAGTGGCTGCCTCCAGCGCCCCTCTCAAATACGTCAATCATACCCAGGAATCCCAACCGACGCCTTTTTTTTTTTATAATGCCCCATGAAAAGAGCAGCCCAATCACCATATTGTGCATTCCAGCTCCTCATTGTCTTGCACACGCTCACACTTTTCATGGCACTGAATGAAGAGCTAGCGTGATGAAAGTTAACCCTTGATGTGGCTAGCCCGATTGTTCTCATTCCCAGCCACATGGAATCAATGTCATGGAAAAAACAGATGAGAAATGGGTATATAGCCCAGTGAGAATTGCGTGCAGCCTGACAGTGTTGGGGCTCTGCATGCCATTCAGGATTGAGGTTAATGTAGCTCTGTTGTGTGGCGGGACCTTTCCTCTCTCATCACAGAGGTCCATCAGCTGTAATTCTATTTGGCTGCTGGTGGCTCGGTGTGTGTTTTAATCTCCCTTGAAATTACTCCGTAATCGCTGACATCACAGACCACCGGGGTGTCTGTCCTCGGCGTCAGAGCTGTTATTACCTTTCATCTTTCATTCCAAGCTGCCCCAGCCTTCTTCTGAAGGCTTCTCGAGCTGAAATGTGGCTTTCAGAACACGCCCGCAAAGGCTCTCTCTCTCTCTCTGCACGCTGGAATTGTCCCATGTGCTGTAGGCTGTTAATAATGCTTGTGATGTTGGGAACACCGCACGTACGTTTTCAGCAAACATGGACCTGTTTACCACATCACAACAGCACAATATAGAGACAAATAGGAACGCTCGGAAGAGAGGGGGAAGAGAAGAAAGCTTTTGTGAAGGAAATGACAAAGATAGAGGAGCAGAGAAACGAGAAAGGGAGAGAGAGACCATGCCACTTCTGAATCTCCACCCAGAAATAAAGAAGCAGTTATGCATCATTCTGTCAAGTTATGCTCTTCAGTGGAAGACTCGAGTTTATCACCACAGATTGCCACGGAGACGGGGGGCCATGCGAGAGTGGATGCTTGGGAAGTTCATAATGGATACTTCACAATCCAAATCTACTGGTGTGGATTCAGATCAATAATTAATCTGGAAATCAAAAACTCAAGATTTTTCAATTGTTTATGATACTGTGTAAAAATAATGTACTTGTCAGTCACACCTGTTACATGGAAACAAGTGCCACCTGCATCTGCTCATGTGGTTTCTGTTATGGCACAAAGCAGGAGCCTAGCCTGGGTGAATTGACCTGTCGCTAAGCGCCACCCTTAGAACGCTGATGAGCCAATGACAGTCCAGCCTCAACAGGACTCGGACATCAGCTTGGACAACTCCATAGGAAACAACAGGGGGCAGGCATAAAATGACAAATTAATGGTTATTTATAGGGTTTATTAACTCAAAAAACCCCAACGGATAACCATGGTCAAACGTTTTGCATTGGGGACGTGGAATACTGATAGCCGGTACCCCGAGAGGCTAGAAAACGGGGTATATTTTCATCAAAAGTAGCCTACAGGACGTCTCTCGCATTTGCAACAGCTAGACGTAATGTAGGCAACTAAGCCAACAACGTGGGCACAGGTTCCCTGTTAAATCCTAAGATGAAAATGCTAATTAACCAACTACTATATTCTTACTACATCAAATATTAACGTAACCTAACATATCTTAGTATCAATCTTCCACTAGCTAGCTAGCTAGCATTAACGTCAGTGGGATTTGCATGGCTACTCGCCACAACTGCTTGTCACCTTGTATGTATTCTAAAGTTTTGAATACACCCCTCCATAGCATAATTAAGTCCCTTTTGATAGCTTCTGGAGGAAAGTAAATCCTTTTATCGACCAAAACGTCCTCAAAGCCTGCTTTCATATACTGCCAGCTGCCATTGTCCACAATGTATTTCTAATCAAGTCTGGTTTGTTTGTCCGAGTTTTCACACGGTAACAATGGGGGGTGGGGCTTAGCGACAGGTCAATTAGCTCTGCAGGGCTGTCAGAGAGGGTTCAAGCGGAGCTAGTAATCAAGGATCTTTGGGGCTGTCATGGCAATTCTCCCAATTGACCGATCCCAAGCCCCTCCTCCCATTGTCAGTCCCATAGTTACTGTTGCTAAGTCGGACAAGTTTGCAGGAAAGTGTGCGAGAACGCGTGTTCAACATGGGTACGCAGCACCATTTAGCAGAGTGTAACAGTGTATGCTAGATTTCTGGGCGTCAAGTAATATTGATATATTCAAAAAACAGAGGCCAGAAAGGCCTTCAGTATTCGGAAGGACACATTCACAATGTCTGCTGTTATCAACGAGGTGGAACACCACAAATTGAGGACAAACCAATCTGGTGTTACGGATCTTAATGGGATGCATGTTAACTGGGGATAAACAATTAGCACGTTATCACAAGCAGGTAGTTTACCTTATTTGCTGCAGATGTGACTGATTCAATAAACAGGTCTGTGCAAACATATGGTGTTGACGTGTCCATAACAAAATCTAACCATATTTCGAGGATTAATTAAAGACGGGTCCAAGTGCTGCAGATCCAAGTTCCCACGCAACTTGGGAGAGTGGCTAGCCTGTTAAGCAGCTCATTTTGGGAGGTGGAGAGATAGCTTAAACTCGGTAGGCCGATAGCCTACTTATTATTTTGAATGGCTGCTTTAGAAGGAAGAGTTCAAATAAACATGATACAAATGTAGGCTATTGAAAAGAAACCACTAGATCTACCCGAGTTTACCCATACAACGCACGACATATCTGCAGTTTGCAGACGTGATTTGTCTTGTGTAGTAGGCCTAATGTAGTAGGCCTAATATTGGCGATTTCGAGACTGCATAGCAAGCATACAGCAAGGTTCTAATCGGCACATTATTTGATCTTTAGAAGACATTGGCTATCTCGTTCAGCCATCAATGATGATATCGCAGTAGTCTATTCCGTTTGTTGAAAAAATGGTCATTAGCTTATTTCTGTGAACAGTCTTCTATCCCAAGTTAAACATGGCAAGGTAGCCTATGCCTAAAAGCTGAAAGTATTCTTATTGTGTGTAAGGCGACACGTGATTGAAGGTGTAGCCTATTTGCGCCAGAGGCCTACTTCCAATTGTATGAGTGTGAGTTCAGTTCCTGCAAGGTAGGTATAATTTTTATGTGACGCTTATGTTGTCGTTTCAACAGTGGAAACCAGGTTTAGTTATGTTTTTGTATGTAGTTATGAACACAAAAAAGGGAACATTTTCGTACACACAGATTTCTTTACTGAAAAGTAGCAGCCTATCCAAAGTTATGCAAAGTTAGGCCTATGTCTGTCAACGTTTCACACGGTCAGGATATCGGATGTCACTTCTACAAGTATCCCAGGCATATATTTGAACCTTTTTGAGCTCTTTAGTTATTTAGTTACTTAGGCTACTCGCAAAAGAAGCATTAGCATTCACATAACCGGCATATTGTAGGCTACAGAATGGACACTATAAAATTCAAACTTGACCGAGGTTGACCGAGGTCCTCCGACGTCCTCATTGTGACATAGTAAAAGGGGGCGGGGCTTGGGATCGGTCAATTGGAGTCTACTTCCCAATCACCAAAAATCCAGGAGCCAATTATAACTGCTTATCGGGTATGGGGCAGGCTTTGTACAGACAGACAGAGGATGACAGATGGCACTACCGATGGCTACGCTGATGCCGTCGGCTTTAAAGACACAAACATGTGGTAAATAACTGCATGTAAAACCGATAGATGTGTTTGCTGTACTTCATAAACCATTTGGTAAGAGTTTACCAATGTACCAATATTATTTACACCACTGGATACGCCCCCTGGAAATCAGAGGTGAACTAAAGATTTCTACACCAGTCTGAGAATAGGTCTGGTGTTAACAAGACAAGCAGGAACCTAGATGGACCACTAGTAATTTCTGATCATTCAAGAGGGAACCCAGTCAACACGGCACTGCTTAACATGGCCAGGACACACACTGACTGAAGGAGGCTTGATGTTGAAGGCCATTTGAAAGCTCTTGCCACAAAAGCTTTGTGTCAGCATCTGTGTATGGGAGTCCTGTTTCTGCTGCCTTGGCTCCTTCAAACTCGTATGTGGGTGGCTTAATAGCACCTATGCAAAGAAGAAGGAACAAAAGTCAGAGTGATGCCTTTGATAGGTCTTGTGTGAAAGCACACCATGCACTTCAAATACCTGTAGCTCAGTTAGCTAGTTTTAGTAGGCTCCACATTTCTAATATGCATCAGCTTAGATGCAGACTAGTGCGAGGTGAGTCTGTCCGGCCCCATAAACACGAAGGACCAGAAGTGCAGACTGATTAATCGGGGCACTGAGCCATTATGGGCTATACTGTAGGCAGCAGCTCTCTCCACGTGAGGATACTGCACACCCACCGACAGGCCCGCACAGTTAATTACACAGTCAACATGACGGCGCGACGGAGGCCAGCGTTCTCCTGTGGTGACCATAGTAACAGTCCAAGCCCCACCTCCTGGATTTGAAGAGGCTGACATGCTTTGGAAGCCTCATGACAGGAGGTTGCACCTGAGGTTGTTATGCATGCACGGCCCAAAGAGTCTGAGAGCTGTGGATACGCATCACAAAATATTCTGTGGGGATTGTATTCAAATCAGCCCGGGTTAGAACGCTTGCATAAGAGATGATAAGCCAACCAAGGGGAGATGTACAAAGATTGTACAAAAATGCACGTACTACACACACACACACACACGCACACACACACATACATTCATACACACACACACACACACACCACACACGCACACACATCCTATTATATCACATACAAGCATTAAATGCCCTTCACATGCAACACAGCACAGGGTCTAATCAACATCTGTGCCCACAGTGTTTAGTCACTAGATTCACACTCATCCTTCAATAACAATGAATTAACAGAACAACAGAACAGACAAAACAATTAATAAAAGAACAATCTAACTATAATTTCATGTGGGTGTGAGCAGCTGCACTGTCCCACCAATGTGTTCTCTGTCCAACAGGACCAGGGCTTCCAGCCTACGCAGCCGAAACCCACGGGCACCCTACAGGAGTCCCACTATGGCCTGGCAGAAGCTCAGTGTGTCGTCAGCAAGCCCCAAATCTGCCAGCGGCAGAGGCTAGTTCTCTGGATAATGCAGAGAGAGAGAGAGAGAGCTCCTGCAAGCCCACACTGAGCCTATACCCAGGTAACAAACATAACTATCCACACATTTTTTTACTCAAGGCAAACTGTGTACTGTTAAATATTTAGAAAAGAACCAGTTTAACACTGCCAATTATTGTTTGAGCCTGTGTTACGTCATTCATTTATCGTAGAACGTTTAATTGTTTAATTGTGAAAAAGAGCACTGACATGATCACGTTTCTCCGTAGAGCGTTGTGAGTCTACTATTCATCACAGCAAAATAATCAATCTTTCCGGATGTGCAGGTAGAGTGGAATTCATCAGGATGTGGAAAACTACACACTACAGAAAGATAAAGGAAAGTGAAATGCAGGTCCTATGATTCAGGCCAACAGGAGGTTTATGCTCCTCATAGTTTGGTTGCGTGAGTGAGGATGAAGTGAATCTCCAACTGTAATGCAAGAGTACACAGAAATGGATAGTATCAACTCCCAGTCCTCATCTCTGAGCCTTTAAGAGTGGTTTCATCCTGACTAAATTCAGCGGAATTGAAGGAATGAAAGAGGAAGCAGCAGGAATGTTTTATTTTTTTGAATCCATTTTTTTTGTGAGCCATATGTTTTGCCCTGGGAAACAATAAACATCATGACTGGATAAGCAGATCATGCGGCGCATGGCACACATGGGAAACAGACAGTGACCTTTGAATTAAGGTCAATCTTATAAAAACAAAAATCCCCCTCAAAAGTCGATTCAAAATACTCAAATATATGCTTAAATAAATGCTCAAAATGACACTAGACGGCACAGCAGCCGAACACAAAACACAAGAGCTGAACTTGAATACTGAATATAAAACTTATTGTTCTCCGAGGTTTTAGTATGCTCTTCAAACTCTGTTTAGTCACTGCCTCAGCTACTGCAGGAAAAATAGGTTTACTTATTGAAACCATTTGGAGCTATCCAGGGAGAATATTTAGGTCATATGTTATTGCTCTTGTCAGAGGGTGGTGATGTACCATAACTCTAGGATTTGAGAGATGGAATCTGGGCACTGCCTCTGTTTTTTATTTACCTAAGCTCTATATCCTTTAAGACAGCAAAACTTTAACTGTAGAGGTCAAAGTTAATCTAGGTGGGACTGTTGCCACTCTTGTCCATTGCTAAAACTAAGGATGCTGTAAATGTAGAGCCCTCTCACATCAGGCTCCACCAATCACAGAAAGAACAGAGTCACAGCTGCATCTGCACTTGTGCCGACTGTGTTAGGGAGTGTTAATGATTTCCAGAGTATATTATTACTATGCTTCGGTTAAGAAAAGACATTAATTCCTCCCACTCGCAGGGATATGTAAACACATCAGAGAAGAGGGGCAAGGAGAACATTCATCACGGCATTGACAGTTTCCTGTCACCTTCAGAGAGAGGAATGCATTTCTAGAGGCACGCTTCCAACACCCCTGAGAGTCTCTGAAAAGAGAGAGTGGGATTCTAGCCATGGCAGTCAGGCAGATCAAAGCGCTGTGCCTTTGTGCTCCGCATCTCAATGGCCACCATCTACAGACCAGCCCGAAACCCTGATGTAATATGTACACATTCTACTGCTGATGGGACAAGACTTCAATTCCATACGATGCATTCCGAGAATTAATGGCTCATGCGGCTTCTAATTTAAGACACTTACTCCATATCAGGTACATACAGAGGATATTAAATCCTTTTCATGTGAAATCCTTTCAGTACACATCTGCCCTGCATCAATTACAATAACGTTAAAGGTAGACTGTGACATTCACCATTTATTGCACAGTTGCTTTTGTACAGTGTGTTTTTTTCTACGTCATGAATGGTCTTGCACATTTCCTTAGCATTCATTCAACACATATACTGCCCTGGATGGAAATATGGCAACATTCACTGGCATTGAAGCGACAGCCAGTCGTTGAGGAGTCTGGACTGTTGGTATTGGTGGTTGCATTTGATCATATCAGTGAAATAACTCATAATGGTCCTTTTAAAAACAAGAAATTCTTAAATCTAGATCAGAAACTCAGAAAGCTCATTCCCTGGTCTCATTTTTGTTGTGCTCATCTTAAATTAGCTGGGAGCCTGAAACAGCAGGAATTCATGGACTGCAAAGTCTTAGTGCAAATTTCAAAGGAGATGGGAAACAAATCAAGATCATAAGCTCAAAATAACATTAATAGTCATAAGGCAACAATTATAAATATATCAAAATAGTCTCCAACAACTATCTTTGTTACGAAAAGGGTACAAAACTCTTGTCCTGCACAAGCGAAACAGACATGTTCTTGAGCTCCTCTGCGGACTTGGCACTTTTGTAGCCAAGAATGTTGAGGACCTTCTGACATACGGTCTGCGTGTAGTCCACCATCTCAAAGGACAACTTCAGCCTCCAGCTCTCGGCGTTAGCCGCAGAGTCTCTCACCGTACCGTACTTATGTTTGGCCGAGAGCTCGTTACTTCCTCTGGTATTGGCCTGTATCCAGTCCACCACGTTCTTGTCCATTGGCAAGCTCAGGTAGTCATAGATCTCTTTCGTCTTCTGCAGCGGGTTCCGTGCTAAGTCCTCGTATCGCACTAGCATGTACTTTCCTTTCAGCCAGTGTGGGTGGCTGAGGCCTGTGGACACGGAGCTGAGGAAGTCATCACACACCATGGTCAACTGCGTCAGGTCCAGGTTGTAGGGCTTCCTCCCTGTAGCCCTCCAGATCCTCCACAGCCGGTACGTGTCCCGGAACGTCTCGATCCGAGAGGAGAGAATCCCCCGGGGGTCCCTGACCAGCTGGATCACCTTCAGGTTGAGCCGAGGGTCCTCCACCAGTGCCCGCAGGTCGCCGATCTCCGGCACGCGCACGATCTTGATGGCCATGTGCCGCCTCTCGCGGCAGGACTCGGCGGCCAGCGTCATGTTGAGGGCCGCGCACTTCTTCACGCAGTCGCCCTCCTCCACGTTGGCATCGGCCGGGCCGAACGCATCGCACACCGGCTGCGAGCACAGCGCCTTGCTGGCCCCGCGGCGGAATAGCTTGTCCGTAGTGTGGTTGGCTGGCGGTGGCTTGATGTAGCTCTCCAGGAAGTGAAGGTCACAGCCATAGAGGCTGCGCAGCAAGTCGCGGCTCGCCCCCAGCATCACCCGGCGGTCCGCCGCATTACGACTGTGGGAGAGGCGCGGGATGAGCGCTGTCTGGACGTGGTAGAGGGGCTCAAAGAGATAAAAGACGTCCGAGTGCTGGTTGAGCAGCTGGCCCACAAAAGAGGACCCACTGCGGGTGGTGGCCAGCACTAAGATGTGGGTTTTGCGCGAGGCATTGTAGATGAAATAGGGGTACTCCTCACAGCCACGCTCAAAAGACGGGTCTGTGTCCTGGGCGCCCAGGCCACAGTTCTGGGGGCTTGGCATGGGACAGAGGTGAAAGGGCTTGGAGGTGAAAGTCCGGATGGCTGTGTACTGGATGGCAATGGAGGCCAAGGCTAGCAGGATCACAGCCTTCCAGGAACATTGCATGGCTAGGAAACTTCATTTAGACACTGCTGGCTGCCTCTGATCCTATTAGGGGAAGACAGAGAAACATTTAAGTATAAGTATTCTTTTGATCCCGTGAGGGAAATTTGGTCTCTGCATTTATCCCAATCTGTGAATTAGTGAAACACACTCAGCACACAGTGAGGTGAAGCACACACTAATCCCGGCGCAATGAGCTTCCTGCAACAACAGCGGCGCTCGGGGGGTATTTTCCTCAAGGGCACTTTGGCCGTGGCCTACTGGGAAGGGTTCGAAACGGCAACCCTCTGGTTACAAGTACGAAGCGCTAACCAGTAGGCCACGGCTGAGCCATGCAGTGAAATTGAACAGATCTGACACAAATATCCTTGTTTTATATTCTGCAAAAATAGGCAGTAGCTTACATGTTATACAAACACTAAACATAAATTTTATTTCTGGATCTTTAATGTTATGTATGCAATACAGCATTAAGTTTATAGCTTGGTCAAGACAATTGTAATCAGTTAAAATCAGTGAAAGAGGAATGTGCTTGCCTGAAGGTTACAACTGTTTTTAAAGGCATTCCAATTTCAGAACCAACACATGGAAATGCATACATCTTACTGACAATGTCTTTCCAAAATAAAATTCCAAAATAAAATCATTTTGCATCACATAGCCGACTGCCACAATTCAAGGGGATAAAACGATCTCACAGTCTCTGACTTCTCAGACTTCTTAACGCTAGGTTACACCTTTTTATTATATGGTGGTATGGAGAATCTTATATATAAGACATTGTATCGCAGTAAAGCAGACTATAAGGTATTCGATAACATTCAACGATTGCATGGGCGGCATGAGTTTTTGTGTTGCCCTATAGATTTGATAACCGACTGCAGACAAATGATCTAATCCTAAAAAACTATCACGCATGCACGAGATGCTCTTGAACTGATTCGTGGCAACTACTCATCTCATATATTATGCGGTGATATGAAACTGTAGGCTATAGAGAAAAGACAAAAACAGATTTCATGAGATGTATGCAGGGGGGAAATCACGTCTCAACTGAATATTATTTAGCCACTTAGAAATCAATCACAGTGAAGTAAACAGTTTGGAGTTTAAATGTCCTCAGGCAACTGTGAGAAAGTTTTCCGCCCCCTCGATAATTTTGCCAAAAATTGGTAGGTTGGTGACATGGCATATTGTTAAAGTATTTGGAATAACCACTAAATATAACTAGAATTAATACCGCAATGGGCCAGATGTCAGTAGCCTACCAACAATTTCGCTTTTAAGACATAAAGGAAGTATCATTTTTGTAATTTGGTATATTCAAAGCAACTTCGTCAAGTTTTCACGTTACCTGGCTTGTCAGTCTTGTCGGGAGGCTGTCATAAAACCAAGCAAACAGCCGAATCCTTAAAGATATCTCTTCGTTTTCCACACAACGCAATATCCACAGCAGGCATCTTGGCCAATAACGGCAAGACGAAAAGAAACATCGACACACTGTACATCCATGGAGCAGTACGTGAAGAGACAGTGGTTATTATTTATTATAGAAGAGAAACGTGAAAGACTGAGCCATAACGCATCATGCTGCACAGCATAGTCGACCTCCCTCCCCTATGCAAGGCTTTTTTGATCTGACGCGCTTGTCTGTCTGCGTGTATGAGATACAGTGGGACGAAGTGTCTGACCACCCTCTCTCTCTCTCTCTCTCTCTCTCTCTCTCGCTCTCTCTCTCCCACACGCACACACACTCCGTCTCTCACTATCCCCCTTCCTACATCATTCTGCCTTGGCTTTCATTCACCGAAATTCTCTCTCCACTTGCTAAGTAAGCGAATGCAATCAAAACAACTAGGCTATATATTTAGAAACTTGTTTTCCCGCTTTCATAACCTGGCATGTTTTTTTTTTTACTGACAAATACATTTCCATTGAGCTTATGTTGAGTTATGAGTTGAAACTTTACAGATTCAACACAAACAGAATTGATTTAGATTAAGTGTTATTTGGTATATACCTTGGCATATTATTTAGTAAATTTGTATTTTTAGTATATTCTTTATCTTCTACTGTCCTTATTGCTTAGTTGTGTTTTTTATATTATATACTTTTAATTACTTTTTTTCTGCTGTTAGTGAATGTGTGTGTGATGTCTGTATGCTACTGAGACCTTGAATTTCCCCTTGGGGATCAATAAAGTATCTATTTATCTATCTATCTATCTATCTATCTATCTATCTATCTATCTATCTATCAAACGTTAAATTAAAGCGTTTGAGAACCATGCTGTGTGCTGTTACCCACCATGGGAAGAATATCCTTTATTAGCTGGACTATTTCTTGCTTTATCTCTCATTCCTGGAATCAGCAGTAACTCTAATGTCAACTCTGAAAACCATGAATTGTGTTAATGACTCATCACTCATCACTCATTTTCCATTTCAAAAAATGTCAACGTTTTGTGCAATGTCCTCTTGACCTTGTTATTGAAAGGTATTTTCTTTTTAGCCGTGAACCATGATAACAAAAAGAAGATTGGCTTGCTGAGTTTTGTATATGATATTGAGTGATATCATCTATGGTTCAGATGGCATAACATCTTCATGTCTAATGTGCCTGAGCTAGGATGATTTACCCGAAACAAACACAATACAAATGTAATGCTTATTTGTCTTTCAACGAATATATTTTACCATGATGAAAACTCAACAGAATATCATCCTGAATGTCATCCTGACAGACAATTGAGATCCCGTTCAAAGTTCCTTATTTCTTGTAAAAAAAAAACAAATCACCTGTTTTTTCATCAAAGACCCTGCATGCCTGTCAAGAAAGGTCTTGACATACACGTATGTATGTTTAGGGTGCTAGTCTCCGAGGAGAGCTTTAGAGGACTTGGAGGAGAACCTGTCATCTCACAGGTGGAGGGCGTATCATTTAGACTTGTCAAGAATCTGACCAATCTCACTACCATGCACAGCAATTGACCGATACAACCAGAATGCTTTAAAATACAGAAATCCTCATATCGGGATAAAATGGCCTCTGATGTGTTCCAATGTATGTTTCACCATTGAGAAGTCTGTGCTGACCAATTTGATTTATTATTATTTGATTTATTTTTGTGCACGATATCCAATTGGCACATGCTTTGTCCACTTGAAAATGGAACAGTTCTTTTCAAGAAAATGGTGTGTAACTGCTGCAGCCTGCCACAGGCAGCGACCTTTTACCACCCCCTGCAAATCAGTTTTTGCAGCCTTGACACCTCCGTTTCTTTGCTCAGGATGTCCTCACCATGTAGCCTTGCTTGGTTGGGTGTCTAGGTAACATTTCTACAAGTTTAATTGAAGCTGATGGGTCCCTGTGCCTCCTGTCTGACCATGACTCGATTTAAATCAGTCATGACACAGGCATAATATGGCCCTCTCTTCACGTGCTGAAAATATGTATAGCCCTTTGTATATCTGAGCTACATCCATGGACGGATTATGAACTTTCAGATTCATAGCCTACATCTTGATTTGTTGATATTGAGGCAATGATTCCATGCAAAGGCTTGGGCTTCAGGGCCCCCTGACCCCTTGGGCCGGTACGCAGTGCAGTAATCCATCCCTGGCTACATCCCATGACAACCATAGAAAAATGTAGCAACTATTATTTTTTGCCATTACATAGTCTGGTATACCGTAGTATGTTTGCAACACTACGGTCAACTATACGTTTTATTCAAATTATGTACTATTTGTGTCTCTTAAATATACTGTATAACATGTAAGCGTGGCCTTTAAAATGTTGCTATCTCTCAGTGAAAGAAAAAAAAATATGAATATTCTAAATTATAGATGAGCGACTTGATGTTGGCCAGATGCATTTGGTCCATGAGCTGAATCCTAGCATAATGAATGATGGGATTTGGAGGTATTATAATGTAGGTAGACAGGACTATAATCATACTCTGTTATAGTCTGCATGGTTTTTGCTGTTCTTGTGGTTAACCTAAAAAATAATGCCACCAAATCTCATGCTAATCCTCTATGCACATTAAACCGCACCACCCTCAGCACACAATGCTTTTATTGGCTCTTTTCATGTTTCAGATCTTAGCCTTATTCTCACCATACACCTCTCCCTGTCTTCAATGTGTTGCCTATTTGTCTTGGCCTCAAAACTATGCCAAACTCTTGCATTTGGAATAAAATAATCTGCTTTGGCTACCACCCCCCCGGTAATCCCACGCATCCTGGGCACAGCCAGGGTCAGATTACGATGGGCTTTATCTCTGTGGGTCTTGTCTTTGTGCTTTATCTGACTTTGCTTCATTTTACATTTGCTCTGAGTGCTTTTCTAAGCAAACGGATCACATCCACATTCACCCTTGCACTTGGGTCAGAGAGAGAGAGAATGAGAGAGAGAGAGAGAACAACTATGGGTGTGTATGAGAGAGAAAGAGGAAGGGAGAGTGTCAGTGTGTGTGTGTGTGTATGTGTGTGTGTGTGTGTGTGTGTGTGTGCTTGTGCACACATATGTGCATTTGTGTAAGTGTCTGTGTGTGTGGGTGTGTGTGCATGCGTGCATCTGTGTATTTGTGTCTTGTGAGAAAAGAGAGGGGAGAGAGAGTCTGCAGAAGAATGTGTCCCCTTGCCTCACATTCAGACAGAAGTCACAGACAAAAAAAAATCTAATTTAATCATCACAGACATCCATCTCAAAGTGTCTACATTATAATTTAAAAACATACTCTTTAAAGATTGGTGGCACGCTGCTGTAATGTTGATGAAGTATTAAAGCAATTTCACTTTACCTCATTAGACAGGGGACAGCCTTTTAAATAGAACACATAAATGAAATGCTTAATGATTTATGTTAATTGCCCCCTTCATTAATTCCATAATGCCTATTAGATTAATTTACATGTTTTTTTTAAAAAAAATTTTATTTAAACCTTTATTTTACCAGGAAGGTACAATGTCTCTTCTGCCAGGGAGTCCTGGTCAAGATGGCAGCAATTATTTGAAAGAAAAAAAAAAAAATACATCATGGGACATGGGTACAGAGCAAAGACATCAACAGCACACTAACACAGAGGACACAGAGTCAAAGACAACAAAGACTAGGGAGAGCTAAAATATATTAGAATATAAGGAGGGTAAGGAGTCCAAGTTGAGTGTGTGTTGAAGCTCATTCCAGGCATGTGGTGCAAAGGATGGAAATGTAGAAAAGGCCTAGTGCTGCCATCTTAACTATCCTGACCATTTAATATCAAGTTGGCCAAAACAAATAACTACAATTTCACAGTACAGACAAATTCTTTCAACTTTTTATTTTTTGCTGCTTTAAGTCGTTTAAAGTACAGGCATTTTGTGGTGTTAGTTCTGCATCCATTTCCGCAGATATCCTACAGTGCTGGAAAACAAGTTTGTTTTCTTCCCAGTCCTACTCCAGCCTGTGCCTACATGGTTTGTTTGTGCTGATGGGCAGAACTGTGGCATTATGTTAGTCAAACTGGATGCAATTTGCTCTCTGGGACCGAGTCATGAAACAGCGTTTGAGCACAAGGCTGGAAGAGGCTCTGGGCTTGGTGACAAACTTCAAACGCCCAGAGGCTTGTGCACACAAACAATGGAATGAGCATGACCCTTCACAATTCATTTCAGCTCACATGTCATGTTGTACATTCTAATTCTGTCAGATACACTTTGGCACAGGTTGGCATGTTACAAGGGTTCAGTTGCGAAGGAGAGAAGTTGGATTGTTTTGTCTGGATTTGCATGGGTTTGGGATTAATGAGTTGCAGTAATGCATGCAGGCCTGAGGAGAAGTCTCGCTGATGGGAGGTCTGGGGAGTTGCTTCAATGTGTTTCTCTGATGTTATGTTTTCTCTTCCTTTTCCTACAAAGAAGTTCCATTTTGTATCTTGGCATAATCAATTGCACCATTATTTAGTCATAGTTCAACGCTAAGGTATTTCTGTCCTTGACAACAAACAGTTTATTTTTGTGGTGTCTTTGACTTTCAAACTGAGATCATTTTCTTTGCACGCAACATAAAGGGGCCATTTTGAGCCACAGAGGACTGAAATCCTGACTCTGAAGGGGGACTGACATGAAATATCTACTGGATTCAAACTGCCCCAGATATGCCATCAGGAATTACTTCAGATGAACCAGGAAATTAAAAGAGTCTGACCACTAATCCGTATATATCACTGGCTTTGAACTTTATAGATGAATTTAGCACTGTTAAAATGCCAATGTATGCTTCTTGAATGAACTGGTAGCACTATCTCACACTGCCTCACAAAGACTGCGCTAGTCAAGCTAAAAGCACTCAGCTCTTCTTCACTGCAGCAATGCTTTAGTTATCAGCTGGGGGAATGTCTAAAAGGGGGTCTTTGACGAGAGCTGCGCAGGGAGCTTTTTTATCAGAGTTGGTCAGGGTTGAGTAGAGAGAGACAGGTGTCTGATAGCCTGCCCTGTCTCACGTTCCCTGCTTAGACAAACACGTCCTCTTTGTGTGAGAAAGGCAGAGAGGAACTCAAATTGATTTATACCCACACCCACTGCCTTTATAGAAAGGGAAAAAACCCAGAGATAAGAACATACTCCCTCCATTTCCTCAGTTGAACTCCCCCCATTTTGCTCACCAGTTAACTGAGTCCTGCAACTTCGTCTCTTCTCAGACCCAGTCCCCCCTCCCCAACACTACCACCACCCGCCAACCACCCCCCCATGAGGAAAAAAATAGAAGAGCTGTTGAATATTAATGGGGGTTCACTCAAGGGCGACTGCCATTCCAGAGTATCATTTACATGTGTGGGAAGCCCTGCTGGCAGTTTGGACTGTGGGTTCTATGGGCCTTGGTGTTCACCATGCTCTACTATGAGCCCTTCACCTCTGGGTCTCCTTCGTGTGGTACCTCGCGGTGGTCGCTCTTTTCTTCCTTGTGTAGAGAGAGAGAGAGAGAGGGCAGGGCCAGGCATATTTCCTCCATATTAGTCCTCCCAGGGAGGAGACGCTGTCCTCAGCTCCAGGCACTGTGTTCAGAGTAGACAGAGAGACTCTGCAAACACAGTACCAAAGCAGAGCTGTGGGTAATCTGGGTGAGGTTTTTATTAGCGATGAAAGGAATACCCCCCCATTTCCTCTTCATGAATTTTAGCCCTTTTACCTTTCACAGAAATAAACATCACAAACACCAACTTGAACAGAATTAGATATGCCACAAACCTTAATTCTAAACTTGATAAAATATACAGTAAATCAACAGAATGAATCATCATGAATGAATCATAGAACGATTCATGAATGAATCATTGTGTTAATGGGAAACAAAGAATGACCTTTACTGATAGTGACAAGCTACCTACTTGGGTAGATGGGTATGGCTACCTTTACGTAAGGGATAATGTATAGAACGCCGGTCATTATCGGGAAATAGGTCCCGACAGGGCGAACCGGTCTTGTCCTGCCCTGAAGGGACCTATTTCCCGATAATGACCGGCGTTCTATGCATTATCCCGCTTATTACAGGGCTACTTGCCAAAACGAAACATTAAACTCCCCACGATATGACTCTTTAGCCTACATAACCTAGGCTATAGCCTATTTGTTACCGTTTCATCGTGGCTTTTGCTGAGAAACAAATAGTTTGCAACAACACACGCTGAACTTGAATCAAACATTCTTTAGAACACAGCTAATCAACCGTCTGCTTTCACTTTTGAATGAAGTTCCAGTCCTTGCGTAGTGATATGAAAGACGTAAATTAGAAGCACAAAGCCCATTTTCCTTGACAGCGGTCTGTTATACTTAGCAATGGTCTCTTATTGAGAATTAGCAGACCACGAACGTTGGGAAGGCCCATTCAAGTGAATGGAGCATTCTGCAGCATTATGAAGAGTATATCATCAACTTTACTTACTTTTTGTATGTAGTGTAAGGATCCTAATTCCTAGGCTGATGATAATCCTTTCAATCATATGTGGACTTTTGATCAGCTGCTAAGTGTGGGCCTATTGTGGGCCTACTGTCACATGCTTGTCACATGTCCACAGGAGCAGTTGACTAAAAACAGGAAATGTAGTCAAATGTATACCTTGTCATGTCTTGATTGATTCACTCTCACTACAACAATGGTCTCAGTTTCATCAACAACTCACCATGTGATCCCTATTAATCACAAACTAGGTAGCCTATTTAAGGGAAGTTCACACTATATTCGAGGAGCCATTCTGTAGTCAGAACTCCCACACCCCAGGTGTGTAGCCATCATCCTCTGAGCTGGGTTCATTTCTCTGATTGTTTCATATGATTTGTTAAGTATTCCTTTAGCCTATTTTGTAAACTTTACATTATTCATCTTAGATGGACTTCTATAATGTGTTTGTATGAGTAACTTATACCTGAGAAATAAATTGTTATGCTCTGATCCGCATAGCCTTCCCTAGTACTTATTGACCAGAATCGTAGTCTTAGATAACAGTGTTGCCACAATCAATGAGTAAGTTATCACCGCCATAGAAGCTAATCAACTGAAGTGGTAAGCTAGTGGTAAGAGTCAGATTTATTAGATTAACAGAGGTTTATAATCAATTGCTATATTTTCAACAGCGCACGGAAAGCTTCATGATTTCCTTCGACCACTTTCAGCTCCCTCATTGGTCCTGAAAGAGATGTCATTACAGTAGCCTTGCAACTTTTCCAGTTTTAATTAAACTTCCCTATCAAGCGCATATCACGATCGCACAATCCTTCTGACATAAATAAATAAATATTAGAAAATCTTTTATATCATCATAGTGAGAGGTGAAATAATAACTTGACTCACGTCAGGTACCCTCATGTGCATGTATTTAAGCCGCATCTGTTGAACTTCAGAATTGTGTGATTTAAAGCCTGCCCTGCTAGCCATACTTTCCATACTTGATAGACATGTTATGGTTTGAACCATAATAGTGCATGTGTGTGTCATTTAGCAGAATAATCCAAAGCTGATGGGCACATTCTCTGTAATTTATCAAAAACCACTGCAGAGGTTCTGTATCCACATATATAAGCCATCTATAATGCATGGAGCACTCTTAGGTTGCCTTGCATCACATCCTGTGTGCAGGAATAGTGATCCAACCATCTTCCACCCACAAAGCAAATGGGCCACTGAGATAACCTTATACTGAGACTGGCAGGCTCAACATGGGTTACTCCCACCCCCAGGCCTATGGATGGACAGAGACAACATAGAAAAGTTTTCACAGGAAGGAGCATGTGAAGGAGAGGGTCAATGCAAGCACACAAAAATCATGATGAAGAGTTATTCTGCAGAAGACCATCTGCTTTTCACTGGACAGTTTAGTCAAAATTATTGCAAAATGAAGAGCCAAGTAGTCTTGGATTTTGTGAAATAAATGTCTAAATATCACCATAAAGTGATTCTCACTAAAAATGTGGAGAATGCATTGCAATCAAGCATTTTGGACGATATATTGGCACACGCTGGCAGAATGGGCAACAGGCCGATGTGTGTTTTATTTAAATTACATTACATTACATTACATTTGGCTGACGCTTTTTAGCCAAAGCGACTAACAACATAGTAAACAGTTTAAGTTTTAGAGCAGTTCTCAACAATTTTAGGACAATTTAAAAATTTAGAGTACAGTAAGAATAAGTGCATCAGTGAGTGCTGTTTTTAACAGTTACTTGTCAGTTTGAGACGGCTGGTGAGTGCTAGGATCAGTAAGACTTGTTGTAAGTGTTGCTATGAGAGGAGATGTTCTCTAAAGAGCTGGGTCTTCAGGAGTTTTCTGAAAATGGAGAAGGATGTCTCTGCCCTTGTAGGAGCTGGCAGTGTGTTCCACCAACGAGGAACAACAGATGAGAAAAGTTTGGATTGGCTTGAGCGTGCGGTGGTAGAGCTAGGCGTGGATTAGATCTGAGGGATGGAGCGGTCTGGAGGTAGCGTATGTCTGTATGAGGGCATTCAAGTAGGTGGGAGCAGAACCGGAGACTACTTTGTAGGCAAGCGTTAGAGCCTTGAATTTGATGCGGGCCGCCATAGGTAGCCAGTGTAGCTGGATGAGCAGCGGGGTAACATGTGCCCTTTTGGGTTGGTTGTAGACCAGGAAGCGCCGCCCGCGTTCTGGATCATCTGAAGTGGTTTCACGCGCAGGCTGGGAGACCTGTCAGGAGGGGCATTGCAGTAGTCGAGTCGTGAGATGACTATTGCCTGAACCAGAAGTTGGGTAGCATCTTGAGTCAAGTAAGTCCTGATTTTCTGTATGTTGTAGAGTGCGAAATGGCAAGACCGGGTGACTGAGGCAACATGATCTGAGAAGTTTAGTTGGTTGTCGAGAACAACTCCTAGATTTTTTGCAGTCCTGGTAGGTGAAACAGACAGGGAGTCAAATTTGATGTTGATGTCGTGATGTATGGTTGGTTTAGCTGGGAGGACCAGCAGTTCAGTCTTTGAGAGGTTCAGCTGGAGGTGGTGTGCCTTCATCCATGTAGCTATGTCTGAGAGGCAATCCGAGATCCGTGCTGAAACCAAGGGGTCATCAGGTGGAAAGGACAGATAGAGCTGTGTGTCGTCTGCATAGTAGTGGTATGAGAAGCCATGCGAACGGATAATCTGTCCAAAGGAGGTGGTGTAGATAGCAAAGAGAAGGGGGCCCAGCACTGAGCCCTGGGGGACCCCTGTGGTGAGATGGTGAGGTGCAGATAGCTGACCAAGCCATGATACGTTAAGCGAGCGTCCTGTGAGGTAGGATTCAAACCAGGAGAGAGCAGAACCGGAGATTCCCATGTTAGCGAGTATAGAGAGAAGGATGCGGTGATTAACCGTGTCAAAGGCAGCCGATAAGTCAAGCAGAATGAGTACTGATGACTGAGCGGTCGGTCAGAGACTGGAGACTGTGTTGCGACACAGAGACTGAGTTTGCTGCTGATATTCTGGGGATAGGCTACAACATAGCCAATGTAGGACTTTAGCCTTTTATATATTTGCTGCATTGGATCAGTCTTTCTAGAAAGAACATGCAAGAGCTTTCTAGCCTCCCGTCAGCAGCGCCGCATCCCATATACATTAAAACAACCAGCGGATGGCGGGCGGGTGCGGTTTTGAAAATTGGTCAAAAAACTTTAGTGCTGATGGATGATAAGTTTTGCAATGCAGTTATGCTTGAAATAATAGCCCATCAGCGCATCTCTTGTGTGTGTGCCTCTCTCTCGCTCGGAGGGGAGGGGGAGGCTGAGGGGTCGATCAAGCATGGATTCTAAACTCTGTGGTGGATAGGATCTACAATTAGGTGTTAATTAATATTACTACCAAGGTCTAGGTACTCCCAAGTGCTATTGCGCCACACATTGTAGTTCTCCTGTTTATTCGCTTGGAAAATCGTCACATTTCATGTTGTGTGACCTTACACATTTTTATCAACTACTTGTGCAACTGTATTTAAGTAGGGAAAACGTGGATGTGTTTGATTAATGCCATCTTACTCCCTCTACGGCTACGTCCCGCTAGCCCGCTAGCATAGCAACATGCTAACACATTCGCGCCGCGTGCCAGAGCGGTTGAGTGCACATACCGACGCGCATCTCTAGTGTGTGTGCCTCTCTCTCGCTCAGAGGGGAGGGGGAGGCTGAGGGGTCGATCAAGCATGGATTCTAAACTCTGGTAGGATCTACAATTAAGTGTTAACAATATTACCACGCTAGGTCGAAGTACTCCCAAGTGCTATTGCTCCACACATTGTAGTTCTCCTGTTTATTCGCTTGGAAAATCGCCACGTTTCATGTTGTGTGGCCGTAGACATTTCTATCAACTACTCGTGCAACTGTATTTAAGTCGGGAAAACGTGGATGTTTTTGATTACTTCTACGGCTGGCTACGTCAAAGCCCGCTAGCATAGCAACATGCTAACACATTTGCGCCGCGCACCAGAGCGTTTGAGTGCACGTACCGACACGGGAGAGGTATGACTCAACTCGTGAAAGTTAAGGTAAGAACATATATTACTACTGATTTTGGGTGGCGTGTTCCTTTAAGATCACGAATGGCATTAACAATACATTGCTGCTTTTGCTATATTACATCATACTAAAGCATCATCTTCATTTAAGTGTGAAATTCACTTAAGGCACATGTGCCAATAATTTCACTTCACACTGAATGAAACTGTAATATTTGATTTGATTACAGTCACACATTTCTGCAAGTAGTGTTTTGTATAAGATGGCAGTGTTTATCAGCTCAAATTAATTTCAATAATAATCAATGAGTAGGCCTATGTTTTTTTTATTCCTGATACTCCTCCTGATTCTTTCCACTAAACTACAAGTTTGTCCAAATAGTTATTTATGTCATGATTGTTCTTCCATACAAGAACACTTCTGTGACATGTAATGTTTGAATTGAAATCTTGCTATATATTGTCTCCACATCAATGCTATAATATGATATGCAATATTAATGGTGCATAAATAATGTACAACTCAACCTTTATTATTGATGATGTCATATTAAAGGTAAAAAATGTATGATATATTAATGTTTTAATGTGATATTAATGAGAGAAGAAGAACTTGAGCTCCTCTTATCCCCTCTGTGATTTCACTCCTGACCCCAAGATATGAGCCTTGATGTGCTGTTCTTTCTCTTGCCAAAAACCTCTTTGCTCTAGTGTTTAGTTCAGGAAATAAAACTTTTGTGGAGTTCTTTGGTTCACTTGGTTCAGCCAATCACAAGGCTGATAGGTGACTTTTTGTCCTTTGCATCACAATTCAATGTATTATTCAAATGAGTGCAAGTAGTATACTTTAAAAACAAATACTGCATGTCAGCATGTTATTAAATGAGGGGAAATCAAAGTTACCATCAGGTTTCTAGGATTATTTACAAGAGCTCTTGCAGAGTTACAGTAGACTTTCTTACCTAACCAATTGACACATAAATCATTTATTTGCCTGCAGCAAAATGACTTACAAATAGACTGTAATGTATGTCTACATGTATTATAAATGGAAAATATAGATTTGCCCACTGTTGAGCAGGGATATCTTGCTGCACAAGATGTGAACTCCTAACATGATGTTTAAGGAAAGCAAAGCTGCTGTTATTGCACTTGTTCTAACCTGATAACACAAGAAACGGTATGGAGGTACAGTAGATTTAAATCCATACAGGTACGCAGTTCAGGCTAGTAGGTGGGAGGAAACCGTATAAATCCAATGACCCCACCAACCAGAGTGAGTTCTAGCTCTCTGTTACAGTACAGTATGTTCCACATCCAGCCTGCAAGAAGGGAAATACTTTCTAGTTTCATATGAAAAAGATAGAGGGGAGTGAGATGTCAGCCAAGGCTTTTCCTTACAGACCACTCAACTTCAGTTGAAAAAAAAAAGTATTTCTTTGATGATTGGAAATTTATGACAGTAAATTCGACATTTAAGACTCCTAAGTGTAAATTGTCAAAATTGGGTGGTAAAAACATGTAAATAACTAATGAATTGCAATTAATTTCTGGTACTTTTGTTGTTAGATTGAAGTTGACAGGGCTAAACGAGAGAACTAGCCGCTGCCCTGTCGAGGTTCAGAGGTCTCACCACAGGCTTACAATTAGCGTTTGTGGGGGTCACCCTGCCCGTGCACCGCTGAGGTAAAGAGGAATTAGAGTAGCCAGCTAGTACGAGCATCTCTACAGCAGGGAGACCCCGCACTGCATGTGCAAAACATTTGACTCCAATGGCTCGTCCTCAGCAGACACACCACATGCACTGCAACCAATGTTTTTTTCATAAGTAAGGCACTTTGAGAGAGAGAGTGCTTCTGCCTGTCAGGCAAGTTACAAAAAAAAGAAGAGAAAAAAAAAGAAGTAAATGAGACGCAAGTGATGTAATGTTCATCTTAACAGCTGTAATATTCTGCTAAGATTCTAATCATGGGGTACAAATCCTTTAAGGGATAGGCATTGATGATATATCTGCATGCTGATCTTTTGTCTGTTTTAAGCGCTTAATCCAACGAGAATGAAATAAATGGGTCACCCTCTTGCAGTTAAGCAATGGGAGATGAATGAATGTCATTACCATGGGTTATAAATGCAGGTCACCATATGCTGGCTACTTGCCCCAAACTGAAGAGGCAGTTTAATGCAAATGGGTTCATTATTACAGGACTCTACTTTTTAATGCACATTGTGGACATGCCAACATGTGTTACCTTACAAAGAAAAGTAGCCCCTGCTTTGTGAAACCATATCTCATAAATGTTGCATTGTGCATCACTGAATGGAAATATAGACCCTTTCAAGAGAGTTCCATTATCAGCATCATTGTTGGCCCCACAAGGCTTCCGTTTTAACATTCCATATGTTATCTTAATAAAGCGGAAGTAGATTGGGAACCAAATAGAACGTTCAAGCATTGTTTTTATTGTTGAAAGGGTCTATAACTGCACTGTGCTGTTCTCCTATCATGTTCTTTTACCACAGAGATCATAACATAGAACTGAACTCGAAGAACTGGACTTGTACATCTAATTGATAGATAGATGTCAAGTGGATAGAATCCTCTTTGCACCTGAGTCAAAAGGCTCCAATATGTTATCCCTCCTGTGTATCCCAATGTGTTTCCATCTGCATCGCCCTTCCACACACCCTGTACATTTTTCTGTTTTATTTCTCTGACAGAGAATTGAAGATGAGTTTTTCTGACAGCCGTATCATCTGTGGCAAACTACAGCGCCAGTGCAAAGCTGAAGCACAATCATGTGCCTGGCATCCCTTTTGTTTTGTCCCTCCTGCCTTTGATGGGTGCGTCTGTGTGACTGTGTCCTCCCCACCCCACCATCCACCACCACCATCAGTCTTTTAATTGGATCCAAGAGACCCCAGTGGGAGAAGGAGGAGCGGTAACAACGCTCCGGCCGAAGATTTTGGGGTGAAGAATGGGGCCTTTTGTACGGGCCACATTCATGTGCAAATGCGAGGGGAGCGCTGACTTCCCCATGCCTGTGAGCCTGTCATACAACCCTTATCTCTGTGCCCCAAAAGCCTCCGCCACCCTCACCAGGACAAACAGCATTAGCTAAAATAATCCACATCAAAATAAACATGGAGTGCAGCCTTCCACCCCCCCGCCTCCATAGGAGCTAAATCTTCTTTATTTGATTTGATGCTCAAAACACTCTAGTATGCACAGCCAGCGGTGGACAGCTTTGTTCTTTGTCTTGGTCTATGCTTACTTCAGGAAAAAAAAAGCAAAAGCAATTTTAAACATAGTCTTGTGTGGTTGAAGATGTTATCAAACACTGTCATCCTTGTATCCTTGTATCATTTACAATCATTTCAGTGAGACATAATTACGAGAAAATTCCTTTAATCTGATGGTCTAGTGCACAGGAGGATGCTACGAATTTTTGCGAGCAAGTTGGACAGCTTTTCCTAACACTTTACTCTCTCTACATTCTCTGCAGCACCTTCAATACAAACAGGTTTACCTTAGTCACTGCATCAGATGCTGTGGCCTGCAGTTTTAAAAGATTTCCCATTTGGGGCATGTTTATGTAATCTCCCGGGGCAGAAGGGTGTTGGGCTGGATGGAAAAGCCTCTTTGCAGACAGTTTATGATGCTCTCTCTGCCATCCTCCCTGATCTGAACCACAGGAGGTTATGACACCCTGCCTCCCCCCTGCCTCGATTTTAACAGCAACCACTATGGTAAAAAATAATGAATTAAATAAAATACATACTTTCCACGACTGACCTTGGTCTCCGAAAAAAACGACTAATGCATTAGATTTCTTTGGGGCATTTTACAGGCAACACAGAGACATGTATTATGTCCCAGGCAAATAGCATTTTAATTACTGCACTCGAAAATCCTCTTTACTGGAACAGAATTCAACTCTTCAACCCACTTCTAAGTGAACAGCAGTTGGTTGGGCTGGCCCAAAAAGGAAATTAGAGAGGCTGTGTTTAGTGCTACATACCCAATGTCATATTTGTATTTTCAGTCATCAATGCACAATTGGATCAACTTTGGCTCATGGATGAAATGCATTTTCAGAAATGGCACTTTAGTTGAAACTATTCATACTGTTTTTAGAGAATAGGGCATGTATTATTCATTAATTGGTATTTTTATCATTATTAACAATAAAGTATTTTGAATTACAGTAAAACAATGCCTCACTTTGGTGTGACGTGAGTGCATAGCATCCCAAATGCCCATTCTGAAGCAGACCTTGTAGTTTACATAACACTAACTTTAAATTTAAATTATTCACGTTAGGTTTTCATAGACCGTGTGATGTACTGTATAAAACGTCTGCTTTCCTTTGGTCTGCAGTGATAGCATCACTAGGCCACCCTGTATCACTCAACTGAGTCTGTGTACCTGTGTAGCCTAGCAAACAGCACTAATCCTTTGCAAACACAAACATGCATATTGTGTCTATAATCAGGCTCCATGCATCTCTGCCACCAAACAGAGCTGTGTAAACACACAAACTTGAACCCGCCTCTGCGTTATTATTTGGTGGGTCTCAAAGTCAAATGAGCAAACTGCACTAGCCACAGTAAATAACACTGATGACTCCAGTGATGAGACTAGCTTCAGATCAAGACCTCAAAATCAACACAAAGGCCAAGTGTTACACCGATATCAGGATTACTCATATTATTCAGACACTTGCCATTAACTGGCACTTCCTATTGCTGACCATTTCTGTGTACTGTCTCCAGCCAGCTAAGAGAAATTTTCAAAACATAATATCACAACAAAGTATGGTATATAAACTATACTTCTGAGAAAAAGAGATCTGCATTGTCTTATGACCGCCATGCAGCGAAGCGGTCATATAGGTTTAGTCAGAGGTTTTTTTTCTTCCAGATTTTTTAATATATTTTTTTTTGTTCAGTAATTTTGTGTCAACGATTCCTGACACTTAAAGACCGGGATGCATGAAACTTGTTGGGCATGTAGCCCCACAAATATGACATGGAACCATTGTTTTCGTTTTGATCCGTCGCCCCCCGCCAGACTGGACCCTCCGAAAGGAGGGTAGGGTGGACACAGTTTCCTGTGAATATCTCGAGAAAATCTTTTTTGTATGTTGGTCTCAAGGGGTTATGTCAACCCATCCCATAACCACTCATTTGATGTATAGCGCCACCTAGTTAAAAATGAAAAAGCAAAAACGAGGTGTTGTAATCGTAGGTTACACAGTATAGTATCTCTGGCTGCACAGTATTAGTGTAGGATCATTATGAACACCCTCTTTGAATGCATGCCAAATTTCGTGGAGTTCCATTCATGGGGGACCATACAATAAATTAATATATGTGTACATTTACTGACTGTGCATAGTGACATATGCACACACACACACACACACACACACACACACTCTCACTCATGAACACACGCAAACACTCACATAAAGATATATCAGGATTCTCAAGTTTTGAGCTCAGCTTGGAGTGAGATTTCTTTTTTTTTTTGGGGGGGACTCTCTCACTAACATGTTTGGCTTGTGTGCTAAATCATGTGTTCATTTTAACTGTTGTACAATGAGTGTAGAATTGAACAAAGTAAGTGCACTACTTATTAAGATGAGTGCACCATTTACTAAAATAAGTGCGTAAAACCGGCACACTATGTAGCAAAAGGTATGCACACATCGACAAATTATCAGCCAGTGGGCCCCTAGGCACAGATGTTCAAAAGGTCGGTAACTCAGCTTAGTTAGGGTGGTCTGGGGGCATGCTCCCCCAGAAGAAATCTTTAAAAAATAACCCCTTAAATAACGGCTTCTGGTGAGTTTTTTGTAAAGAAGCATTTATCCTTGAAACCTTGAATTTATCATTGTATCTATACATCCTATCTTGTTTTTGTTTATTTTTCAGGACAGTCTAGGATTTGTACCCATCTTGCATAGCCTATGTCTCTTATGTCAGCCTTCAAGGGAAACCATTTGTGGTTGTGGTCACCAGGAAGCATGTCAGTAGAAATAACTTCATTTTTAGGTGGGATAGATTGGAATCTTGAAATATAATAATCTTGATGGTGGGATATTCTATGGCTCACCATTTTTTTTTTATAGCATGTATACTCTTTTGATCCCGTGAGGGAAATTTGGTCTGCATTTATCCCAATCCGTGAATTAGTGAAACACACTCAGCACACAGTAAGGTGAAGCACACACTAATCCCGGGGCAGTGAGCTGCCTGCAACAACAGCGGCGCTCGGGGAGCAGTGAGGGGTTAGGTGCCTTGCTCAAGGGCACTTCAGCCGTGCCTACTGGTTGGGGTTCGAACCAGCAACCCTCCGGTTACAAGTCTGAAGCGCTAACCAGTAGGCCACGGCTGCCCCTCAAACGAGATATATGTACTGAGTGAGACAGATATTTTATTTATTAGGCTAATTACTTTATTCACTTGAGTAGCCTATTGTCACTGAACCATTGGACCAAGAATGTGCATGCCGAGACCAACTTTTGATTTTTTTTTTTATAAGGACAGCAAGTTCATTATTTTGGGTTGCTATTACATTATGGTGGTTGGCAGCTCATTGTATGCAGCAGTCCTGTATGTTTAGAAAAAAAATGTATGCATAGCATACTCGCTCAAATTGATAACACTCATTGATAATAAGTTAATTTTCATTTATTGTTGACATGGTCCATGGAGGCTGACACAATCATTATGTTTTCTTAATGACCGACAGTTTAGTTTATAAATAAAACATAATTTTGCCATAGGCTAGGCATATAGCGTTACTAAGTGTTCGTAGAAAGGCCTGATTTACACACACTGTTAAAGTGCCATAAGTAGGCTGGTTTCCCAAATTAATTTCTGAATAAAAATAATTTTGGTGCAGTTTTGACATCTTAAACGTGTAACCCCACATAAGCGCACAAGCATAACGTGGTTGCAGGGAGGGGATGTCCTTCTGGAATTTTACCCGGATACAATCACTATTTTTGGATGTCGGTGGCTATTTATTTTTTTGATTTGGCTGGTGAGTGGTGCGCGAGTTCTGAACCCTGCGAGAAATCCTCTCGTATCCCTGCGCCTCCTCTAATAATTTTCCAGATACCTTGACATCCCTAGTAATATTTCTGCGTGAGAAATGCAAGATGTGGCGTGTGAGCGTGTGAACTTGTTGAATTGCGTGTGTCTCACGCCCATTGCGTGAGACTTGAGAACCCTGTATATGCACACACATGCAGGCACACACACACACAAACACACATAAACGCACGCACACACAAGCAGAGTTAGCAGACACACACACACACACACACAGATATGCACATGTACACACACACACATAAACACACACACACACACATAAACACACACGCATAAAAACACACACACACACACATAAAGACACACACACACTGCACACAGTAGACATGTAGGCATACAGTATACGCACGCACGCACATGCACACACACAAGCATACACTCACAGACTCACAAGCATACACACACAGGCACACACACACACACATAAACACAAACATCTGCATGCACAAACACCCACCCACACGCACACATAAAAACACACACATGCAGGCAAGCAGGCACACGCACACACAAATATAAATACACACACACACCCCATTACCCCAACACACCCACTCACAAGCGAACACACACACACACACACACGCATGCAGGCAAGCAGACACACACACACACCCCATTATCCCCACACACACACTCACAAGCGAAAACACACACACAGAGAAGCACACTTATACACAAAAGCAAACGCACACATGCACACACTCATTTACTAGGGCTGTCAATCGATTAAAAAAATAATCTAATTAATTACATACTCTGTGATTAATTAATCTAAATTAATCGCATATATATTTTTTGTTATTTAAAATGTTCAAATTCAAATAAATCATTGAATAATCAGCATTAGTGACATTAAAGTTAAAAAACTATTTTATTATTATTTTAATAATGGCCATAATAATCTATGATATGACCTAATATGCTGAGGAAATAAATTCAAAAGTGCTTCGGGAAGAAGTGGTTTTTCACATACAAGGTAGCTAATTTCAGGCCACAGATATAACCTAGGGGACACGATGAAAATAAATTAACACTTCCCTAAATTTCAACACTATTTCTTTGCATTGATGTGCGACTTTAGAGTTGATGAACTCCGGTGATATGCAAATTCCTTGCTGCAGACATTGCAAATGACTTTATTTTAATCAACACTTTATTTTTATCAACACCATCAGGCCGTTGTTTAAAAGTAAATGTTCCAATCAATGATCTAGTCAGCTCATTTTCTTCTCTCTCCTTCATTTTACAGTCTAATGGTTACTGACTACAATGGCTTGGGGTCAAAGGTCATACGGAATCGATTAATCTGCGTTATTTTTTTTAATCAGTTATTTTTTCTCAAATTAATTAATCAAAATTAATCATTTATTTTGACAGCCCTATCATTTACATACACAAAAGTTGCAAAAGTAGGGGGTGGAGTAGGAGATGGAGACTGTCATAGATTGTCAAGAGTGATTCATTTTTGTGGAGAGAATGTGCAGGACTGAGCGGCAGTCATTTTTTGTACCACTCTGTGGTACATCTAGTTTCAGTAAAATTACTTACACCAGAGTTTACACCAGAAGAAAACACAAACTAAGCATGAATAGTAACACATTTGATGATGAATGCTATGAAAACACATGCTCTATGACGGTGGTTCTTAACTGGTCTGGCTTTGGGACCCACAATTTCCCATGTTCATGAAGTTGCGGCCCATATATTTAGCCGTTCAAGCCAACGGATACGGCGAGCTACAAGGTGAGACACGCAAAGCGCCTGGAGGCCGACCGGAACTTGTTTTTAGTTTTGATGTGTGTGTGTGTGGTACATGGTAAGACACGCAAAGTGACTGTAGGCCGACCAGAACTTTTACATTTGTGAAACCTTCTACTCCTAACGTCACCTTTCAAAAGACTCGGCAGGTTTGTTTTTGACAGGGTGCTTAGTTTCCATGTGGCATTTTAGTTTTGATGGTTTCATATGCTCTCATGTGCCATCAATACACTGCACACACCACACACACACACATACACACACACACGTACACTGCACGCCACACACTGGGTTTCTGTCCCATTTTGACCCATTAGATCTGAAAGGTCTGATATCAGATCTGATAAGGTAGCATTTGAAATGCGCGGGGGGGCACACAAGCTCCGCGACCCACCCTAAACGGTTCCGCGACCCCGAGCCACCCTGAACGGTTCCGCGACCCACTTTTGGGTCCCGACCCACCAGTTAAGAAACACTGCTCTATGATAGTTGTAAAGTAACACGCCACTGTGGTGATTTTATCTAGACATAATAACTTGTGTGTGTGCATACTGGTTTATTAGAAGCATGCTGGTTTATTAGAAAACATTCCATCTTATATAAGGATATTGTTTATGCAACTGTTATGCAACATTTACTGGAAGTCATGAGACTGAGCGGTCAGAGACTAAGAGTGAAACTGAGGAGGAATGGCAGTGAAAGTAAAACCAAACAGGGCTGAGAAGAAGTGGAGGGGTTTACAAGAAAAGGAGGCAGAACCAAAAGTGAAAGTACACATAGAACCAAAACAAACGCATACTCTGCCTGGCAACAGATTACACATAGGACCTGGTCACATGTATTCTGCCTAGTAACACACATTCTTTAATGTTTAGATGAGAAGGGTTTTCCACCAATATCTCAAGTCCCAAAACGTTCTGATTGGCCAAAAAGGGCCTGGTGACGTTCCTAAGGATAGGAACGCCTCCCAGGCCCCTGAGAGCATAAAAGAAAGAGCTCAGACACACTCAGATCAGATCTCATCGGGGTAGCAGCTGCCACTCATCACTCTATTGCCTGACGGTCCAGTCCTGACGCTGTTTGGATTGTATCATCACTGCAATACGGTGAATAAAGGATCAACAGTCTTCAGCTTCTCTCGTCTTGGTGTTCTCCTTCGGGTCTTTGACATCAGAGTGCTAGTTGGATTGGAGGTTCGGGAAAGTGGATAGTTTTTCCACGACACCACCCAATGTCAGTAGTAATATATGTTCTTACCTTAACTTTCACGAGTTGAGTCATACCTCTCCCGTGTCGGTACGTGCACTCAAACGCTCTGGTGCCGGCACGAATGTGTTAGCATGTTGCTATGCTAGCGGGCTTTGACGTAGCCAGCTGTAGAAGTAATCAAAAACATCCACGTTTTCCCGACTTAAATACAGTTGCACGAGTAGTTGATAGAAATGTCTACGGCCACACAACATGAAACGTGGCGATTTTCCAAGCGAATAAACAGGAGAACTACAATGTGTGGCGCAATAGCACTTGGGAGTACTTCGACCTAGCGTGGTAATATTGTTAACACTTAATTGTAGATCCTACCAGAGTTTAGAATCCATGCTTGATCGACCCCTCAGCCTCCCCCTCCCCTCTGAGCGAGAGAGAGGCACACACACTAGAGATGCGCTGATGGGCTATTATTTCAAACATAACTGCATAGCAAAACTTATCATCCATCAGCCATCCATCAGCACCAAAGTTTTTTGACCAATTTTCAAAACCGCACCCGCCCATCATCCGCTGGTTGTTTTAATGTAGGCTATATGGGTGATGCAGCACTGCTGACGTGAGGCTAGAAAGCCCTTGCCTGTTCTAGAAAGACTGATCCAATGCAGCAAATATATTAAAAGGCTAAAGTCATACATTGGCTATGTTGTAGCCTATCCCCAGAATATCAGCAGCAAACTCAGTCTCGGTCTCGCAAAACAGTCTCTAAATAAAACGCACATCGGCCTGTTGCCTATTCTGCTAGCTTGTGACAATGCTATATCGTCCAAAATGCTTGATTGCATTGCATTCTCCACATTTTTAGCTAAATTTTCATGTACCACATCAGCATCGTTGTTTAGTGAATCTTTTGTAAATTGCTTTACAATTACCGTCGGGCCTATTGCCTGGCTTGCCTCAGCTTCGGTCACGTCCTTTTACAAATTTATCATTGTAGGCTAATAAAAAAACGCAATTTGCCACATAATTTCAACATGCTCCTGGCCTACTAATTAATGCCTATTGTACTTTATTTTTTTTGAGTTTTGAGTTCTTCTCACTATAAAAGTCTCACAATATTTACTCAAAAACAACTTGAGTTGAAATTACTTAACTTAAAAGGTAACAATTTGCATGGATCTTTTTAAGTTATAGTAACTTACTTCACTTCTGTCTGAATAAAAGCACACAGCAATTTAAATTTTCTGAAAGCATTGTTTATTTTTAAAGCAATGGCAACTGGTCCAGTTGTGCAATGAATGAATGTAGAGATCTGTCTGAATTCGTCATTTATCTGTATAAGACAGGCACAATGTTAGAAAATTTACCTCAAGACAAACAACAAAATGAACAAAATCTACAACGTGGTTTGCAGGGATTGACACAGAATATTTCTCAAACTTCAAAAATAAATAAATGTTGGCCTACCTCAGGTTAAGCTAAGAATGTCAAATGGCCCACAAACCTTCATAAATAGTGACAATGTTAGGCTTAACTAGGACGACCAAATATGATCCTCAAACACGTGCAGTGTTAGAACTAGCCATGCTAAAATGTTAAGTGCTGAATACAGCTGCCACGGTGAAGTTTGAAGACACCAGACAGCTAAATTTACCTTTACTAACTCCAAATTATCAAAGGGCAGGCTGCAGGTAACTTTGAAGACGCCAGCTACCAAAGTCATCTTTTCAAATGGTGTAATTACTGTGCAAGCAGCAGCTAGCTTGGAAGACACGATAGCTAACTGTCTGTAGATAGCTTGCTAAATCCATCTTTTCAAATATTCAGCAAAAGGGCAAGCTGTAACATTAATTGCATATGTAGTGTCACGTGACAATGATTTTGATGCACTGTGTGCCGTTGTTTGATAGCTGTTGCTTTTAAAACAAACACAAAAATAGTAGGCTAGACTACTTTGCGCATTACCTTTGATGTTCGATGCAGGCTACAGGATCCTGTGCCATCATTTCTGTTACTTCTCAGGCGTGGTCTGGAAGGTCCTGAACGTTCAGTCGTGTTATCAGTTTTATAAGTTTGGTCACGAGATTTACAAGTTTCAGTAACTTAATACTTATCTATTGTTAGGTGAAAGCAAGACTGTGTGTTGAAAATCCATACATTAATAAGTTGAGACAGCTTTCTTTCTTTTTCAGTATGACAAACTCCTTAAAATAAGTTGTCAACTCACCTATACATGTACAAGTTGCAAACTTAATTTTTTTATGTCGAAAATGTTCTTCATTTTAAGTTTTATCTACTAACCTCATGAATAATTTATAGGCCTATATAGACTATTATCAAAACAAAATAACCCAGGCAGTCTCATCTAGGATATAACACAGGTTGAAGTCAACGTCAAGTTGGTTCTATTTAGGAAGGTGAATGTGTGTAAACATCTGTGACTCAGAAATGACATCGGAAGACAAGGAGTGAATAGCAAGAGGCAAGCCGAAGGCTGCTGACAAGGGCCCGACGCTATTGTAAAGCAATTTACAAAAGATTCACTGAACAACAATGCTGATGTGGTACATGAAAATTTAGCTAAAAATGTGGAGAATGCAATGCAATCAAGCATTTTGGACGATATATTGTCATGGCAGAATAGGCAACAGGCCGATGTTGCCATAGCCAATGTAGACTTTAGCCTTTTAATATATTTGCTGCATTGGATCAGTCTTTCTAGAACAGGCAAGGGCTTTCTAGCCTCACGTCAGCAGCGCTGCATCACCCATATAGCCTACATTAAAACAACCAGCGGATGATGGGCGGGTGCGGTTTTGAAAATTGGTCAAAAAACTTTGGTGCTGATGGATGATAAGTTTTGCTATGCAGTTATGGTTAAAATAATAGCCCATCAGCGCATCTCTAGTGTGTGTGCCTCTCTCTCGCTCAGAGGGGAGGGGGAGGCTGAGGGGTCGACTACCCATTTTTGAGGGGTATGCAACAACAATATTGGCCCCAAAAAAAACCACACAAACTAAAGCAAAACAAAAGACCAATAATTTACACTATTACTGTGTATTAGTGTCTACTGAATATGTTTTTAAAGAAATGCTGCCAGTTTGATGTTTAACTTGATGTTATACTTGATAAGTATTGATAAATGGTGCATTGCCACTTTAAGAGAGTCTAAACGGTTCTCATAAAGTCCTTTTGCCAGCTAATGCTCACAATAGATAAGGCTGATACAGCCTTGTACTCTAGCCTTGTTTGTTTGCACCCCATTGACAACACTATATTAAGTTATTACAAGGAGCCTTCATTGTTAGGATATGGAAAAATGTAATGAGTTACTGCTAGCATGACGTTTCTGTTTGCAGTTGGCCATTAAAAGTGCAGTATGAGCATGGTAGCCACCTAGCTATCTGAATGGAATAGGCTATGTTTCACTCGGCATTATGCTTAACAAACGCTAGTTAGTCTGTTAACATTCATATTTGCAAGCCTCCAAGTACAGACGTCATCACTTTAAATCCTACCTATTGCCTTTCACCGTCCACTTATTTAACTGCTGTTGCATCCCTTGACATGCCATCTCCTTTTCATCTCTTTCTTTTTCTATTTTTAGTCGTCAACAGCTTTTTTTTGCTGTATCCATCTTTTTCCATAGACGGCAACTCACTACTCGTAGGCTATCTGCTCGCCCAGCGCTCACGGCGCCCCCACTCCCTCTTCTATGTCAAAATTCTATAATGGAATCTTATGAGATAGGGCGCCTACTCTAGCCTGTTAGTCCTCTAAAATGTTATAGAACATTGAGAAAAAGTTGAAATGATTTAGAAACGGACAGCAGTAGCTACATATAGAAAATACCAAATATATATATATATATATATTTTTTTACCATCGCTTTGGCGCCCCCATGGAGCTGCGCCGCATATAGCGCATACCCACTTTTTGCGCCACTGGATGGGCGGGTGCAGTTTTGAAAAATGGTCAAAAAACTTTGGTGCTGATGGATGATAAGTTTTGCTATGCAGTTATGGTTAAAATAATAGCCCATCAGCGCATCTCCAGTGTGTGTGCCTCTCTCTCGCTCAGAGGGGAGGGGGAGGCTGAGGGGTCAATCAAGCATGGATTCTAAACTAGGATCTACAATTAGGTGTTAACAATATTACCATGCTAGGTCGAAGTACTCCCAAGTGCTATTGCGCCACACATTGTAGTTCTCCTGTTTATTCGCTTGGAAAATCGCCACGTTTCATGTTGTGTGGCCGTAGACATTTCTATCAACTACTCGTGCAACTGTATCTAAGTCGGGAAAACGTGGATGTTTTTGATTACTTCTATGGCTGGCTACGTCAAAGCCCGCTAGCACAGCAACATGCTAACACATTCGCGCCGCGCACCAGAGCGTTTGAGTGCACGTACCGACACGGGAGAGGTATGACTCAACTCGTGAAAGCAGCATAACTCTCAAAAAGAATTTCAAGTTTTCGCCTGAAATTGCACTGTGCCTATTTACAAGGGCATTGTTCCCACCTCTTCTGGGGCCTACCATCAAATGTTGGACCTCTATAGAAAGCTGAGAACCTCTAGTTTTTGTAGGAAACAGTCAAAATAAATGTGTGATGTACTCACAAAGAGTTACAGAGGTTAGAATATAGTTTTTTTCTTTCTGCCGGATTACAAGCATCTCTGAACTGACCACATTTCAGCCCTCTAGGTCTTTTGATATCCCTTAGAAACACAACTGAGCCCTAGCACCAGGTCTTGTGAAGTTGTGTGCAAAATTAGATCAATATAGAATGAAAATATGAGTGCTTTAGACTATTATTTGCCAAGGTATGCCCATGCGTTTTGTAAAATGCCTATGGATACTCCCCCCATAGGACTTTTGTTATCCAAAATGCATACTGACAATCAAATGCTTACTGCACATGAACCCCTTTGTGTAGAAGCATAATCCTGGTCTCAAATGAAAGGTAACACTTTGAGGTTTCATGCTTGTATTCGGATTATACTTCAGGGGTTCTGATATGGAATGACTACACTAAATATGGAATGATTACAAACACGTCTCTATTTTTGCATTTACTTTGTTGGTTCAATGAGTGTGTATAAGATAGACTATGCATCTGTACAACTAATATTGGATAACACAACATGAAGATTCTTGTGAATATTTTCTATGGATTCTTGTGAATGCAGAAATCAGGATAGACGAAGGGGAGGGGTAGCCTAGAAATCTAGAGCGCACCCTAAGCGGCAAATTAATTTGCTCAGCCTGTACGCCTAGTATCAAACCATAGGAATTTCTATTGGCTGACGCCGTGGACTTCATCCAATCACAGCGCTCTATTTTGTTAAAGAGTCTTAAGGCGGGCTTAACAGGATAACGACAGTCCTGTGACGGTGAACAACAAGGAAGGTGGCTATGGCTAACGAAGAGCGGTTGTTTGAATCGGCTTTGGCGTCAACTTTGGAGGAGTTGGACTTTTGTTGGAAAGTTGAGCAACACAATGCACTTAAGTAATTCCTTTGAAGAAGGATGTATTTGCCGTTTGCCGAATCGGATAATGGATATGGTAAGAAGAAGCTGGCCTATTGCATGCCTAGGCAGTTTGAAAGACCATTCTCTGCCCGCCCTTGGATTAAGCGAGGTAAATGGTTTGATTCCAGACTATACATTTCAATGATATAGGATGGCCCGCCAGGCTAGGGGAGGGGGGCATTTTGGATCAAATTTAATTGAGACATAATAAGATTAATCTAAGAATGTAAAGCACTATACAGATTGTACATGAAAAAATTTGTCATTTTTGGATTCCCAAGAGTCAAAGCTTTGAAATGGTGTATAACATTACTATGCTAGAAAGCAATATGGTGCATACAATTGATTTAGAATGTTGGGGGGGAGGGGGGTAACCGTCCCGCCGGCGGGACACTGAAAGTTATGTTAAGGTAAGAACATATATTACTACTGACATTGGGTGGCTTGTTCCTTTAACAGCTTCAAAAAAGAAAAAAATCTTTCCCTCTCACACTGAACATTACTGCAATATGCTTCTGTCACAGGGATTTTACTGGTATTCTCTATATTTTCTGATACTGATACCAGAGGATATTTACCTCCTGATTCTACCTCTGACCAGGAAATTGCTGCATAGCACTGAATGCACAAGCTGTTGTCCCAATTTTGCCAGGATGCACTTGTTACCTGCACAGAGAATGACTGGAAAAACAAGTGGTGGGTGTCAGTCTGTAATTTCAGTTATCTGTTGAAGTGCAAATAATAAGTAAGCCTAATATTCAACTTTGTGGACTGTTTTACACTTTGGATGGTCTGGCACTAGGACTGTAAAGAAACTTTGCTAAAGCTATACTCTCTATGTTGGAAAAATGTACCAGCATTTGTAAAATTGGCTAATTTTCAATTTGCATACTATTATGTAGGTTTAGGTATTCTTGTATTTTATTGTGTGAAAGTCTGTAAGTTTACGTAAGTGTGTGTGCTGCTCATCTGTATGGCTTTGCATGCATGCTTGCTAGTGCCTGCAAATTGTGATACGGTATGTGTGTGTTTGTGTGTTTACATAGCCTCATCTCAGCAGGGTAGTTAATATGAGCACTAAACGAGCTGAATCATGGCCTTTTAAAACACATGCACTTTTTCCCGCTTCATTTTTGATTTATGGCTAACCATTAGCAGATAATGAATATAAAATCAAAAGGTAGTGAATTAATAATGGGAGGGTGCATTCGGAGAGGATTTTGCAAGGACGAGCCATGTAGAGATGGAGTCTAACCCACATCTTGACAGTCTCTACCTGACAGTGAAGAATGTCCCCGCGCTCCTCTTCCATCATGTCACAGCACAGCCGCCCTCGCGCTTTACGCCGGACCTGCACAGAGCTCTTCTCCTCAACGTGGCCAGGCTAAATGCACAGTGAAGTCCAGGAAATGAAATGCTGCCGACAGGAAATGCAGCGTAATTCTAATTTCATGCCTCGATTCGTGCTAATGCTAGCCATTTATTATAATCCAAGACTATTAAATCATTACTAATTACGGAAGAGCTCTTAACACGGTGACAGATTGCACTCTTGTAACCCCTTGGTCTGAGCATGTCTATTGAATCACAGACCTGCAGACAGACACCGGACCACAGCTGCTGTATATCCATCCACAGGGCTCAACATGTACATTACTTGTAAAAGTGGTTAAAAGTGGTTGTCAGCTTGGCAATCAGGCATGAGGTTTTGGTTGCCAAAGCCAACCAAATCTGGTTGCCACTTGTCACAATTTGGCAGCCATGGGCAACCAGGCAACCATTACTATCTACTGTAGCCCTGATCCACACTATATGGTCTCTTTAAACTCATTTTTAGTTCATAAACTGTGTTTTAATTTAGACTTTCACATAGCAAGATATGTGAAGAAGACCAGAATCCTGGGATGGATTCCCAAGAACCGCACATAGACTACTAATGAAAATATATTCTGGACTATACATCACTTCGATAAAAGTATCTACTAAAGGAATAAACGTATAATGAAATAGCATTTTGTGCTTGCACTGGAGCTTTTATACATGAATATGATGGAATATGTTTTTGCCATTCCTTTTAAAGTCAGGCATGGGTACCCTGGAGAGCACGCTAACCCAAGCAGTGACCCCTTTATGGCTAAAATAGTATTTGTTGCTAGGTAGCTACCGGTGTGTGTCCTGTCTGGCCGTCTGCAATCACATGTTTGGCAGCATGAGCTGAACTTGCTCTTGTGGCTGTTTCCTAATGAGGATGCTGATTTGTCATTTCAGACCCCATTTATCTCTGACCTTGTTGCTGCCAATGTCATGTCCAATAACAATCATCTTGCATTATTTTTTTTTTGTCCCCTTTGTTTGTGTAGAGCTTTGGCTATTTACTTTTCTCACAGGATATCTGACTCACCATTGACTCCAGACCTCCCCCCACGCCCTGTTTGCGTGTGTCTCTGTGTGTGTGTGTGTGTGTAAAGGGGTGTGTGTAAGGAGGGGTGCTGACTCCAGACCTCCCCCCACGCTCTGTTTGAATGTGTCTTGCTTTTGACTGTGATGTGTCACTGCGGCTCTGCTCTTTGTTGCAGTAAGAAAAGCAAGAGTGTTACTGTTTTTGCAGACGGAACACAACAGTTGGTTTACACATTGCTGTGCTATATATTTTTTTTGTAGACTAGAGTCACCCAAGGCAAATACCGTAATAGACTTTTCTTTTAGCTCATGGAGAAAATATAGGATAGCATGCCCAGTGTGATATTACATCTCAATGTTGTCATCAGAGGACGCGCACCTCCTTTGCTGGCAAGCATGGAAGCCATCTCCCAGCATGACACAGTGGCAGGTCATAGCGTCTTGTTTCCACTGTTTCCAGCAGTCATAAATCACACCTCGAGGCCGACAGACCGCTGTGCTGGGCCACACATCCGTGAGTTAAATGACCTCTTGGCTAGAGCCACAGAGTCGTGCAGGGGAGTGATGCTACGATGAGTATCTGCTTGTTTCGAGGTGCACTGAGCACACTGTTCCCCCTCCCCCAAGGGCCAGCATCACCTTTTAGCCACCGCAGTGTCTCCACACCACCTCCACACCACATCAACACCACCTCTCATCTGATGGGGCACAGCTCCAGCGGCTGATTAGCTGCGTGCAGTGGCTTGCTTGGGCTGAGGTGAGTACCAGCAGGTGGTTAAGAACACAACGCTTGTTTTGCTCCTGTGGCTCCCAGTTGTGATGATACGTTGAATACTAATAGATAGATAGATAGATACTTTATTCCCCAAGGGGAAATTCAAGAATGCTGTCCACTAGCAGTTTTCTAATGGCCCGTGGTTTTTGGTGATTGTTAGTGTGATTCTGTGATCAACATGTGTGTGCGTGTGTTTGTGTGCATAGGTATGAGTGTGTGGGTATGTGTATGCGTGAGTTTGCATGTGTGGATGTGTATGTGTGCGTGTATGTGTGTGTGCTTATGTAAGTATGTGGGAGGGATCCACAGAAAAGGATACAAATGTATCTGGATTTCTTCTTGCAGGCTAATATTTACCCACATTTGAACATCTGCTCTGTGAACTACAGTACATGCGCAACCGCATGATGAGCTACATGAGCAACATGATGACCTATATGAGCAACTGAATGATGATATATTATATATATATATATATATATATATATAATAATTCATGATAACTTGCATTTACTTTAATAGTTCTACTAATCTCAGAATTTACATAGAAATGCACATTTTTGTGTATTTTTGTGTTGTGGTCTTGAGTTTATTATGCCTTAATACCACCCTGAGAATAAGTCTGTGACTTCAAGTCTGATTTTTCCACTTGTGCCCTTCGTGACAGTGGACAGTCAGTCATGCACTGGGATTCAGCCGTCGGGGAAAATGATGTTAGAGGTTAAAATGTAGAATTCATCCCCTGAGTCACTCATTTTTTTTATAAGAAAAAGACTGTAGATGGACTTATCCTGCATGTATTTGTGTGTGTGTGTATGTGTGTGTGTGTGTGAGTGAGAGAGAGAGAGACAGAGGGAAAGAGAGACAGACAGACAGAAAGAAAAGTTCTTCCCGAAAACAGAAACCCAGGGGTTTACAGTGCGTGACGCAGCTGAGCCTGAGGAGATGAGGGCAGCGAGGAGGGGTGACAGCGTCAAAGTGTCCTCCCCTGGCTCGTGTGTGGGTAGGTGAACATCGGCCTGTCACTGCCCATCATGTCACAGTGCCTCAGCCCTGGGAGCTCGAGCAAGACGAGCCTCCGCTGCTGTGGTCAAGGAGGGCAGAGGAGGAGCACTAAGACCTCTGTGAAGAAAAAACATTTTAAAAAGGCTCACAAATATAACGAAAAACAGATTGTTTGTTTATTTCACAAACCTGTTTCAGCTAGTAATGTAGAAATGTTTATCATGTGCTTGTTCTCGATAAGGTGTTCTTTGCAATACTCTATCATTTGGATAGAACAGAGCAGACTGTCCTTCAGTCAAAAGCTCTTCAGTCAAACTGCTTTACTCAGAGAGTGCTATGAATCACACTGATTGGTATTGGTGCCAAATGTGAAACTCTTTTTAAACATGAGCAATTTCAATCTGCCTCTGCATTACTCAACTCTTAGAGAAAAAAGATACTTGTATGTGATGCAATATGGGTCATACATGCCAGCCACTGATACAGTCTCTGCCTTCAGCTCGCTCTTCCCCCCTTGCAGCTGGGCGCCTGTCGGATTACAGTGATTCCTCCTGGCTGTGGCTCAGGCCCAGATTAAACTTCAAATCCCAGGTGTCACAGCACTTCATTAATTTACTCACTTTTCGGGAAAAATCCCAGACAGCGCTGATAGCGGTTGGCCGATGGCCAAACCGCAAGATTTAGTTGGAGGTGAACGCTGGGGTCAAAAGTGTGGCCAAAAACGGCAGTCATTTTTATCTGAAAATACAGAAATGAAGGGGAGTGTGGGGGAGTGTTTGAATAAAGGCTTAAATCTCCATAGCAGATGTGATTGTCTTGTCCTTGGTGTTCTTAATGGGCTTATCATTCTCATCCACCTTCTCATGTGCTCTGAGCCGGTCAGACAATTAATTATTGGCTTTTCATTTACCTTTGATACAGTGGAGATCTGCACTCAAATCTTCCATGACAGAGGGCATAACTGAGTTCTATTGAAGAAATCTACAGTAGGTGAGTGGGCGACAATGTTCATTTGATGTTTTATGCCTCCGGGCAGAGAGGAGGACAATAGAATTTAAATGTCGGTGATACTGGATGCTCCAACCCTTCCACTGAGTAGTATGTACATGTATTCACCTATAAATTAGACTAAAATGATGAAAGAGTGTGTAATGTGTGCATTGTGTAGTCTGGTGTCATAAAATCACATGTAAAAGCCATTCAAGACAAATAGTATTTGAAAATACAGAAAAGGTTTATTTTATAATTATGTTATTTTAATGGATAACATACATTGGATTATGATGGCAAATGATGCCATGATTATGTTTCGTGCTTCTGCAATGCTATTCAGACTGTAGAGCTTTGCTGAGTTGTAGTTTTAAATTCTTATCCATCCAACTCTTGCCTTCATCGGAACAGCACCCATGAAATTGCTTTTCATCAAGCATTGGCCAAGATGAAGTTGTTCCCTTGTTTAATAGCATTAACAGTTCTGTGTGGTGGGAACAGGAGCTCTATTTATAGGGGATCTCTTTACCGTGGGCCTCCAGCCTCTCCTCGCTCCAGCTCTCCTGTTACTGCTGCTCTTATCCATATTTAGTCTTGATGGAGAAGCAATCACTGAAATGCTGTTTACTACAGTTTGCGGACACCGTATTGTGCAGTCATATCGATTTTTAATGTAGTCCATAGTCTGTACCCCCAAAATAACAACCGAATGCTAGCTTTTTACATAATGACTGAGGATAGCCCTCCTGGCTCTCCCTTATAGGCTTCACATGTATGATTTAATCTGTCAGGCATGTGCAGTGTTCAAAGTACATGAGTGGTCTTCACGGAGGACCCTAATTCACAACACACATTGAACATCTAAATGCACTCTCAGTAATGTGTCCTTGTATGTGTGTTTTCAGCGAGCTTGTCCTTGCTTTCTGACCCACGCCAGGGATAGTAACATACTACACACATGCTACTACAACCCCCCTCTGGAAGGCGGTATTTCCAATTCGAATGTGTTGTGGATTGGCTGTCTGCAGGAAACAGGAAGCCCAACACTGCAGTTTGTAAACTCTTCATGGGGGTTTGGTTAAGAAGCTGCTGAATTATTATTCATCACATCCTTCTTCTTGCGTCCCTGCTGTAATGGAGCACCAGGCATGCAGAGAGCAACTCCCCCATGCCAGTATCAAACCCTCAGACTGACTTTACTGTAATACCACAATGGATGGATGGATGGATGGATGGATGGAGGGATGGATGAATGAATGAATGAATGAATGAATTTAATATGGCTGCATGTTGCACATATCATGCTCAGGCCTTACTAGCTTATAAGACACCAGTTTGACACAGATGCATGTAGCCACTAGCCTGGAAAATCCAGACCCTAATAATCTAGAAAGATTAAGGGTCTGGCAAAGAACAATGTAATGGCCCAACTCGAGGGGCGGCAACAAGCATGCATTTAAAAATCTCACTGCACGCAATTGGATAACACTAGACCATGTTTACTCTGAATGATTTCGGACTTCGACGCAATCGGATAACACTACGACCAATGTGTACTGTCCTCCAACGTTGCAGCGCTGTCTTCATCAGTTTAGCTGGTTCCCCGGAATGTTGGGGTAAAAGTAACGTGCATCATTGCTCTTTGCCAGAGTGTCTCGCAGAGACAATTCCAATGTGCTCTCGCGAGAACTTTGGATTTCCAGGGTATGTAGCCACTGCACCACCACAGAAATGGAGTAGTGTTGGTGCAAATTAGGCTTGCGGATCCACACACAGACATGGCGTAGCGTTGGTGCAAATTAGGCTTGCGGATCCACACACAGACATGGCGTAGCGTTGGTGCAAATTAGACTTGCGGATCTGGCCGTGCTGCAGTTACAGATGGGGAAGACAGGAGAAGTTCGACTGACAGATGAAGGTACAGGGGCAAAGGAGATGGCAAGATTAAAGCGCTTTTTATAAAAGGGCCTTTGAAAAGTCTTCCTGTTGCATCTCAACCCAAGGGAAAGGAAAGTGAGGTAAGGGATAAAAATAGCACAAAATAAGGTGTCCAGGAGGTTTCAACTGATTGTGGCCAAGGGATCAAGAAAGCAACTTGAGGACCACTGTTGAATTAAACTTCAAACTTTATAATTCTTTAAGGAAACTAGGCTTAGTAAAGTGTTATTGAAACTTTTCATGACATGATATTAGCAATTTGTGCAATACGACTTGCAAATTTGTTGAATTATAAATAATGATATCAACCAGCACATGCTGTCTTTGGATGGCTGGATGAATATGTCAAGGTTATGCAGGTCTCCATTTGTATTCCGGTCTGTTTTTGTTGCCCTATGTAGTGTGTGCAGACATCAGAGACTCCACCAGTGCAGTTGCTTCCAATTTCTTGCTATGAATGAAAAATGTGTGAGCTGCATTTTCTGAGAATGCTGTATGCTCATATCGAGGGGAAACAATGACAATGCCTGCACAAGGGTTATGCAATTAAACTTTAACAATGAATGCAACGCCCCAGCCGTGGCGCAACTGGCACCTGCACCGAGTCTCCCACTGACTTCCTGTCATTCTCCACTATCCTGTCAATTAAAGGCATAAAAGCCCAAAAAATATACTTAAAAAAACAAAACAATGAATGCAATTTCACAAACTATATTTTCAAAAACCTCACTCAAAAACCACTAATTCAGAAAAACAAACACTGAGGTTTAACACAATAGTTCTGTAGTGTAGAAGGACTGATTTGATGGATATTGCCCTTGACATTGTTGTTGTTGACTTGTGTATGGTAGAGGAAGTTTATTGTCACATGCATATAGTTACTGGAAGTAAGAAATGCAGTGAAATTATGTCTGGTGTCAGCCTATTTGTGCATTTATGGGTGGGGTGTCTGTAGCATAGGGAGAGGGATGTAAAAATGCTAAAAGTCATGTCGGTGTGTGTGTGTGTGTGTGTGTGTGTGTGTGGGGGGTCATGAGTGCTGAGGAGTGAATGAGTGCAAAGTCAGTATAGTGTGAGTTCAGAGTTGGGAAATGTTTGAGAGTGCTGAGGAGTGAATGTGTGCAAAGTCAGTATAGTGTGAGTTCAGAGTTCGGATGGCCTGGGGATAAAAACTTCTCCTGAGTCTCTCAGTTCTGGCTTTGTGACTACATAGGCGTCTTCTTGATTTCAGCGGTAGGAATAATCCATTGTTAGGATGAGAAGAGTCCTTCAGAATCTTTTGGGCTCTTAGGAGTACTCTTCTGGAATAGATATCTTGTAGAGCAGGGAGTTGAGTTCTTATAATACGTTCAGCTGAGCGCACTACTCTCTGCAGAGTACTACAGTCTCTAACTGTGGAGTTCCCATACCAGGTGATGATGCTACCAGTTAGAACACTCTCAACCGCTGAAGTGTAGAAGGCCTTCATGATGGGTGTAGAAACATTGAATTTCCTTAGCTGACGAAGGAAGTAGAGTCATTGTCTGGACTTCTCCAGAACATATTGAGTGTTAACAGTCCATGTTAAGTCTTCAGTAATGTGGACACCAAGGTATTTAAAACTTGTGACTCTCTCTACAGGTTGCCCGCTGATCATTAGTGGGGTGTAACTGTAGTTCTGCTGCTGCCTTCTGTAATCCACTACCATTTCCTTGGTTTTAGTGATATTCAGTGTCAAGCTGTTAGATTGACACCACTGTGCCACCTCATCAACCTGATCCAAATAGAGCTGTTCATTGTTGTTACTAATCAGGCCCAAGATCACTGTGTCATCTGCAAACTTGATGATGGAGGTATGACTACTGTTGGCTTTGCAGTCATATGTGTAGATGTTGTACAGCAGTGGACTCAAAACACAGCCTTGGGGAGCACCAGTGCTGATAATGAGTCAGATGTCAGACCCCCCACTCTAACCACTTGTGAACGGTTGGTGAGGAAGTCAAATATCCAGTCACACAGGGTGGTGTTCAGTCCTAAGGCCTTCATCTTTGTGACCAAGGTGAGAGGTACTATCGTGTTGAATGCTGAACTAAAGTCAATGAACAGCATCCTCACATAATTCCCATTCCCCTCCTCCAGGTGAGTTAAGGTGGTGTGCATGAGGTTTGAGATGGCATCCTCTGTAGACCTGTTGGCTCTGTAAGCAAATTGGAGGGGGTCACAGCATGAACCCAGAGTTTCTCACTCCTTCACAGGCAGTTGTGACTCTTATCAGCTGATAGGCATGACAGCCACTGCCACCAAACTCTACTGTGTGAGAGAAGCAATCAGACATAAGATAATTGCTTGGTGGAAAGTGACCTGGTCATGGTCACGAATGCTTTTGATGTCCATATTAAACAGTAATGAGGCTGTGTGCGGTCCCCGGCACATACACTGAGACATACACACATACAAACACACACACACACACCCTTCGGGCAAGCATCCTCCTTATTCCCACTAATGAGCCCATCTTCAGGAGGCAGCACAGCTCTCCTCTGTGACTCCAGACATCTCCAGGAGTCTAGACCCTGTTTGAGAGCTCTCGGCTCTGCTGTGAGAGGCATTAGAGGTGAACCCTGTGACTTCAGTGATGGGACGTTCCTGTACGGGCAGCTTGTTCAGTCGCATGAGAGTGCTCTTTCTCTTGAAGAGGAAAGAATTAATTAGGCTTTTGGCACACGGGGTGTGTGTGTCTGTGTGTGTGAAGGGTGAGGGGTGGCTTAGTATTCGCTCTGGAGTTTTTGTGAAAATGATGGCTAAAAATGTGAAAGCTGGGCGCGAGGCACCAAGGGGTCGTTAAAAAAATAACATCAAAGAGTCGGAGCAGTCGAGTGCTTTGTGATTGACAGCTTCTCGCATCTCTGGCTTAACTCTCTGAACGTAGAGGCCAAGGACATCTGTTGACTTATTTGCTTGCACACAGTGATGCTGTATGCGCGAATCCCCCCAAACCTCCCGATAATTGAGTTTCGCTGTAGTTTGGTAACAGATGAGAATTCACATGGGGACATGTAATTAAGGAGAATTTCAAACATCTTTCAGAGTGCAGGGTAAGTTGTTGGACTCCAACATGTAAACATTTTCAGCTACAAAGGGAATCTTGAAAACAACTGCAGGATATTCAAGCTAACAGCAAAGTTTGCCTCCTGGACATGTTCTTATTTCTTATTTTATATTTTGAGAACACTCAGCAGTTTTTAGTTTTTAGACTGAATTATAATTTAATATCACAGATGTTTATAAAATGTTTCTCAAGTTTGAAGTTTGGCAGCCTTGGCAGAGAGATGATATATGTCTTGCACTTTGACCTATCAATCAAGAACAAAGTTTGGTCAACCCTTTAATCACGCTCTACTGAATCAAACATATTGGTCTACTTCAATTAAACATTAATCAGATTTTTAGACATAACTTTGAAATGCTGCTCTCTCTCTTTCTCTCTCTCTCTCTCTCTTTCTCTCTCTGTCTCTCTCTCTGTCTCTCTCACACACACACACTCATTCACTCATACACAAACACACACACACACACACACACACGCACACACACACACACGCACACTGTCATGAGCCATGCCACTGTACAGTTACTAACCCCATTTAGAGCTCTTCAGGGGGCAGCCTGCCATTGTGTGGTGAACGCTCTTTCGACAGAACTACAGTAGGTGATGCATTGAGATTCCTATGGCGTTACTGAGCTCCATAAATAGTCTATCTGAGAAACGTCTTCTCTTGTTTTTTTGTTTTAGTAGACTTTCTGCTGATCCATATTTGGGGAAATGCACAAAGAAAGAAGAAAGTAGGTCCTTTATTTTCAGAGGGTAATCATTTTTTAAAAGACAGGGACTGTTTCTGTCAGCAGCGCATTGATTTCATAGAGGAGTTGATGGTGGCCATTCCCATGCATGTTTAGCATGAGACTAAAGACAGGGACTGTTTCTGTCAGCAGCGCATTGATTTCATAGAGGAGTTGCTGGTGGCCATTCCCATACATGTTTAGCATGAGACTAAAGACAGGGACTGTTTCTGTCAGCAGCGCATTGATTTCATAGAGGAGTTGCTGGTGGCCATTCCCATGCATGTTTAGCATGAGACTGTAAGTTTAGCTAATTTGCATACCTAAACCAGTGGAAAGGTCTCATACTGACAAAAACCTTTGTAATCACAGCACCGCTGTTTATGCACACATTGAATTGGAAAGTCACTGTTTTCAACTGCTACTTAGCCTTGGTTCTTGTCACCCTGCTGAGGGCCTAACTCAGTCCCGGGCCTCTCCTGGATCACAGGAAAATACCTAAACTCCTACTGAATCTGCTCATGTCTGATATCATCATTGTCAGTTGTAGAACAGTAAAGTTGATGTTTCTGTAACCTGGGATAATTGATGCCCTTTATGATGAGATGCGCCCACACCCCCTGCTCTCAGATAAGAGAGATGCCTTGGTGATCCAAATGCATGGCGTCTATATGTTAATATGTTGTTAAGTTGTTTTTAGATATAAGGGGAAGAAAGCAGATTCTTCTCACTCTTCTCTTCTATTCTCTCTTCTATTCTACCTCTTGTCATGGGCTAACGAGGCACTGCTCTCTGCGCTGCCTGCTCACTCTTCTGGAGGATGCCTTGCTCTCTCTGGCCTCTCTCTCTCTGTTTCTCTCTCTCGTTCTCTCCATCTCTATCTCTCCTTTCTTTGGGGTTTGTTTTCATTTCTTTATATTTTATGTATTGCTTTATCTGATGTATTTACATGGATGTAACATATTGTAACGATTTCATAGCAACACACACAGTTGTCCAATCAAAAGGTTTATTAGCTGAGAATGAGAGCACACAGACCAAGACTAAGACACAGAACACAATACACACGGGGCACGTCAAGCAGACACACACACTACACACACAGGGGAGGATGCAGCCCCCCACACAAAAAGGATCACACACGAGGGAGAACTAAAAGGGAAACATGTTACAATAAAGACGCTAACATTACACTCATAACTTAGGAGAATAACGACATAAACCCCCCAAATGTTCGCTCTCGTATATCCCAGGATGCCCTGCGCCGACGTTACAATATGTAACATTTTACTTGTTTTATAATTTGTTAAGTTTATGTTTCAAGTTTGTTATTTGGTTAAACTTACTTTGTTCCAACGTGTTATACTATATATGCCTTTCTGAATTTTACCTTACATTCAATTTAAGTGATTGGTTTACATTTAAGATTATGGTATACAATTAATAAATCATCATTTAACCACCACTCATATGCCATGCCACTACTCTGCTACTACTTGGTAATTATTTGAGGTCAATTTCTTAATTTTAGTCAGATTAATCATAGTTTCTCGTAATATTTACTCCTGCTTCAGCGCTCTGTCCAATTCAATACACGTTAAACATAACATTTTTTACAAGACCAACCAACATTCTCATTCTCTTGTTTTCATCCATCATCTCTCCTGATCTCTGTTTAGTGTTATCATTAATTATGAGTATTGTTTGGAGGTCCTCGTCTCTGTCTAGCTTTGTCATTAATGATGAGTATTGTTTGAAGGTTCACTGTGGTTTTCTCTTCCTGTCTGTTGTTGTTATTCATTTCAGCTGCATTTCTTTCTGTGCAGGGTTATGCATGATGGAGTGAAATAAGACTTCAAAGAAATCTATCTTGATGCAATTTTTATACACCAGTTATTTACATCTAGCGACACTAGAGCATTTGTCAGGTGAATATAGCACATGTTAACATATAGGCTACTGTATTAGAGCAAAGAAACGTACTGGAGAATATCCTGGCCACAGCCGTATTCCTTAGTCCAGTCTTCACCTAAACGATGTGCTGAATGTCCCGGCAGCTATTATATAGCCACTGTTTCTACTGTTTCTATATATCACTGACAGCAAAGTCCATCCAGCTATACATAAATGGAACATCTATGATGACATTTAATGTTATTCAATAAGTTAAGCATATCATTAAAATATATTACTGTGCTGGCTTCCATCAGCATTTTGGCTCAGTATAGTACCCAGTCTTGCACAGCCTGTCAAGATAGAACCACAAGAAAGACTCTGATTTTGTCAGTCATTACTCCATGATATACAGGGGCAATAACCCCTATGCTTTTCACCAGCGCTCATAAGAAATAGGAGGGGGGGAACGGAAATAGTGTGAAATGATGAATGCTCATGAAGGTGCCTCTGTGACTGTTCAGCATGGAGAGGCTGAATCTCAGCACCATGGACAGGGACACAGGATGAAGCACAGCTCCCTAGAAGACCAAATCAAAGCACTTTACTTTGGTGCAAAGGGGATTTTTGTGGCATAAGCCTGTCCTTAAATCTAAAAGGGAGCAAGATACTCTTCTGTCAGTGAGCCCAGAGATGGTTCTTATGCAAGACCATTTTTTAGCAGAATCCATCCATCCATACACTATAGAAATCATTTGCTATAGTTGAGTTAGCAAATTAGGGTCACACTCAAATGTTCAGCTGATTAATTTTCACAGGTCAATTAGACACTTACAGCCCTGAGAGTCCCAGGAAGGTAAACCCTATTTTGTGTATTGTCGTATTTGGAATTGGCCACTGATTAGGAGCGCCAGTCCAGCTTTTATTTATGTTTCTTTCCAACCTCTCATAACTATTTAATTTTCCCCTCTCCTGCTTGAGTTTGCACTTTAGACAGTCACAGACAGTCAAATTATATGGGCCAGTGCCTCACAGACAAATGCTCTACATTAGCATCTGAATATGTATACCAGCCCAATCTCTCGCTCCAGCACATTTTAATTTTGAGTATAAGGCAAGAATGGGCTCTGTGATTCTCAAATTAGAAATAGGCTATTTTCATTCTGTATTTAGCCTTTCACAAATGAAATTCAGATCCATTTTGTTCAGGGTACATGAGATATGTGAAAGACCATAATGGACTTTCAGAGCTACTGCCCAGTGAGAGACGAACAGGAAAATCTTTGCAAGCTCCCCACTATTATGCATTTATGAGTTTCCCAAAGACTGTGACTAATAATGGCTGCAGTGTTTCTAAAGTGTTCAAGAGATGCCATCCATAAATAAAGAGTTAGAATACCATTTTACCTGAAGGTCAGTCACACTAGTTTACAACTACAGTATTTAAGACAATAACTGAAGTCACTAGGATGACAAGTTTTCAGGAGTCTTTTTCAGTGTACATTTTAGGACCTCTTTGATTCTTAAACGAATGGACTCCAGAAATACACATCAAACATCTCTTTTTATTTATAGCCATTGCTTGTTGATCCTGGTGTCTGGCTGATAATCCAGAAGTAATTCAAAAAGGTATTTCTGCAAATGACTTCTGATAACATTTTTTTTAAAGTGTCTCCTGGCAAATTTATGGCTCTCGATTATGCATGTTGCTGCATTTTGTTTGTGGAGTCCTCACTGGGCTCCCTTTATTATTCTATTGAATTAATGACCTAACTCCACAAACACCATTCTTCCATCTCCTCTTAAATTTCAAGGGAAATTAGTCCTGCTGATGCCTGCAGAACCAATTATGCCCCTCCACCTGGAAGCACTAACTTGCTCAACAGCACCAGGAGCAATGCCGACACAGTCACCCTCATATTTATGTATGTATTTACATGGGGTGAAATCTCAACTGAAGTGTCATTCAGTTGGTGCACATGGCCAGATGTATGCTATAGTCCCAGCTGGCAAGGTACACTACATTTAACTCTCAGGTATTACCTGGGGGAGTATGTGAGTGATTTTGCCAGCCTTGAATCATAGTAAATACGTGACTGTAGATAAGGTCGGGGGTTAACACTCAAAAGACTAAGATATCAAACTGGGTACAGGCAGTATAGCCAAGCTTTGTCTTTAGTCAACAGTACCAGTATAATAAACTCAGCCATCCATTTGTGTCATTCACTATATTTATCATCTTTTCAACCTCTCCACAATCACACACATTCAATAACCCAATTACGTGCAGAAGCTTCACACTGATGCTGCCACCACAGTTTCAAATCGTTAGGCAGAAATGAAGGTCCCATCGATGCAACTGTGTGTTAGTATTAGCAATAGTTTATTCAATTTGAATGGACGCTTCACAGAATATAATGGAGCACAAACATTGCTGTACCCACTGACACTGTACATATTAGACTCATATATTAGACTACAGCAGAAATGATCAGCTTGTGTTGAAGAACCAGGCTCCTCTGCTTGGATCTTTTCAGTCTTGAGAGGACAGAAGTGAACTGTGATTTTCTTTTTTTTGGGAATCTGCATCCTAGACCTCCCCCTAACCCTTGAGTATGTGCAGTTTTTGAGACAAAAGAGAAAATAAGAGAGGAACTCAAGGGAGGGAGAGAGAGAGAGGGGGGTGGGAGCCCACTTTGAAGTGAAAATGTAAGGATGACCATTATGACACATACTACATAATGAATCTTGTTTTTCAGCCGCGTCTTTAACCCACTCTAAGCCTCACTGGCATGAGCCCTTATATTAAGGAAACACAAGGCTATCATTCGCTTCCTGTACTGTATTTTAGAAGACAACTTGTGCAATGTGTGCAGACACACACACACATGACCTCTGAATTATAATCCCTCTGACTGACCTGACCTGACAGGTTTGCCCTCCTCTGCGTTGTGCTGGACTCTAAGTCCTATCCTCGGAGGCCTCATGCTTGGCTCGTTTGAGCACGAAATGCATTACAGTACATTCCCATCTATCGCACCATAGAGTACACCAGGACTCACAAGATATGCCATCTTAGTTCTGCTTTTAAAAACATCACTCCCCGCTGTGGTCAAGTCATACTTGTGTAGCCTGTAAAAAACACATATAAAAACAGTCTTATGCCTTCCTCAAATGGCTCTGCCCTGACTGTGGTTCAGAGATTTTACGAGCACCACCACTTTCTCCCCTCTATCCCACCCACCCCCACAGTTAAGAGTCTCCTAGCAGGTCCCTGCAGTATTCTTGGCCTCCTGCTCTTATACCAGTGGAGCAGATCACTGAGGCGAGCTAATTGAAGGATGAAGTTATCCGTTAAACAGCAGTTCATTAACACCGGCCTTGAGTGCAGCCACCGAGCCGGCGTAGTGCTCTCTCTCTCTCTCTCTCTCTTTCTCTCCAGCTCTCCAACACTCCACCTGGAGAGAGCACCTTGAACAGCCGAGCGAATGAGTGTGGGAGAGGAGAAACCTGACCTTGTAGCATCGCGCTGAAACACTCCTTACATTCAAATCGCAGTGCTGTTAGCACCACTGTGTGCATTCTCCTGTGTTTACAGGGCTGGGGCCTCTGAATGCTGAGGCAAACAGTAGATCTTGCCAGTTTATTTGGACAGACATAGAAATAAACAGCTTAGCCTGGCTAGCACAAACAGTAGGCTAGCTATGATATGCTATTGCACAGCGGACACAATGGCTGTCACTGACTTTTTCTTTATTAGATTCAGGTCTGCATTTTCTTTGACAGCCCATTACAGATTGATACTTAGCCTGTTCTGTTATGTAGTGACATTATTCATATTTGCCTTTGTTCCAACACTGTCCTATTTTGTTATTCAGCTCTATAATATTTTCTAACATGATAAGATGCCATTTAAGATATCCTGATGACGTATATCAATAAGAGTTAGCACTTGCACTAGCACTTTCTTGCACACATACAGTAGATGCACTTTCCACTTTAAGTCCACAACTTAAATGTCAAGTGCATAGTTCATTTTGGTGCACTTCTGGTTCAGCATAGTTAATTTTGGTGCACTTCTGGTTCATTCGCGATGCTTAAGGGCTGTGATTTCATTTATCAGGTCATCTCTCTGTCCCGCAGTGAATCTTGGCTGAATGGGCCGGTATTCACAGTTAAGCGTCCCTGTCCTTCTGTGCACTGTGGACCGGCTACTCCTCAACATTTCTGGCCACGCTGGCTGGATTCCACGCTGAGGAATGAAACGCCTTTGCAAAGTCTAATATTCCACTTGACATTATGCAGAGTTCATGCAGGGATAGCTGTTCATATTATCTTTCAGTGGTGTTCATCCTCCAGTTTGGAACAGTCCAATTCCTTCTCTGCAATTCCCTGCCTTTATTTTGGATAAGCGGAATAGTGAGTTTGAGCTGTAGTGATGTTATGTATAAGTATACTCTTTTGATCCTGTGAGGGAAATTTGGTCTCTGCATTTATCCCAATCCGTGAACACACACAGCACACAGTGAACACACAGTGAGATGAAGCACACACTAATCCCGACACAGTGAGCTGCCTGCTACAGCTGCACTCGGGGAGCAGTGAGGTGTTAGGTGCCTTGCTCAAGGGTATTTTAGCCGTGGATGTGGCCATAGGAGAGCAGTGCTCAACCACTTCCCCCACCCACATTTTTTCTACTGGTCAGGGATCGAACCAGCAACACTTTGGTTACGAGCCTGAAGCCCTAACCAGTAGGCCACGGCTGCCCCTAATCAGACTAATCAGAATATACTACCAGTTAAAATGAAATCCTCTGCTGTTTGATTTTTTTCTTTTACATTTATGTTACATTTGTGTGTAATGTTTTGGCTCAACTCAACAGCTACCCCATGAAGGATATGCAGTGGCCATCAAATGACCCTGGTATGTGATGCTAATTGCTACAGGCCGTCCAGCTGCAGGAGTTTTCTCATGCCACACATTGGAGGCACTGTTTAAAGACAGACTGCCAGGGTTTTCCGGGGTAAGTGGGGATTTTTCTTTCCTCAACCACACGTCTGTGCGGCTAATGAAGGAAATCCAAACGTCTGGGTCGCGACACGTGGAATGAGATTAAGACGAAAGGACAAAAAACTTTACTTGTGCGGTGAAACTTAATGCTTTGTCATGCAGTCTGTGTTGCAGCATGCGGCCATTTGATATTACGAGCGGAACAATGCAGGCCAGTGTTGTGACTGCCCAGCACAGAAAAATAGGAAAGAGGAATCCTAAAGTTGGGATTTAAGAGAGTGACTCAGGGAAAGTGTATGAAAGACGGTCTTGCCTTCAACAATCCCAATTAAAATTGATGACTTGAAACACTACCGTACACACACACACACACATACCACACATTATATAACTGCATATTCATCCATGACCTCAATAGTGTTTGTCCTCAGAAGTGAACTGGGTGGTGTCAGGTTTCTTTTTTCAAGGTGAAGCCTTTAAAAGCGCCATGTCCCAAAAGGCTAAATGTTGACAAAAGGCTAGTCACAGAAACCACTAAGGACTCCACACATTTATCCTTACATGTTGATACTTAAACTGAAAGTCCGATTACAGTACGTGACAGTATCCTTTAGGGCTGGATTGTAGCCAGTGACTCTTGAAGTAACAAGACAATGATTCACTATGTCCAACAACACTAACGATTATACTGTAGTAGTAGTAGTACTATAGCCTTTGAAATAAGAAACTGCACTGGGATCAGGTCCTAGCAACTAACATGACTCTACCATTATTATCAGACATGTGGTCTGAATTGTTTATTTAAGGGACAGGTTTGACTTGAATAGGTTTGAGGTTTGTCTTTCACTTAATTTCATCACCTGTTCATACACTGCATAGTTTGGAAAAGACAATTACGAGACCATTTTCACCAGACCACTGGACCACCCTTACATACAGTACAGTAAAACAGAACATGTCCAGTAGTTTAAATCAAATCATGCATTAATAAAAACTTAAGTGCATACATATTTTACTTTTGATTTAAAAATGGATATAATTATAGCGATATGGATATAAAAGTATGTTATTGCATTTGACACTGCTAGAACAGACCCATGCACACATGCTAGAATCGGCCCAGGCAGTTACAGTTTAAGACTCTGTCAAATAAATGCAAAACACAAATTTCTGAAAATAATCGACAAGTCCTACAGCAAAGGCTTTCCAGAAGAAACAACATTTGATATTGAGACTGAAACAGATTTGCTACTTGGCTCATTTCATCCAATCCGCACAGTATACCTTGAAATATCAAGACACTATTTACACATTACATTTACATTACATTACATTTGGCTGATGCATTTTTAACCAAAGCGACTAACAACATGGTGAACAGTTTACGTTTTAAAGCAATTCTCTCAACAATTTTAGGACCATTTAAAAACGTACAGTTTAGAGTACAGTAAGAATAAGTGCATCAGTGAGTGCTGTTTTTAAACAGTGTGTCAGAGAGTCAGTTCAAGATGGGTGGTAAGTGCTAGAATCAGCAAGACTTGTTGTAAGTGGTGCTATGAGAGGAGATGTTCTCTGAAGAGCTGGGTCTTCAGGAGTTTTTTGAAGATGGAGAGGGATGTCCCTGCCCTTGTAGGAACTGGCAGTGTGTTCCACCAATGAGGAACAACAGATGAGAAAAGTTTGGATTGGCCTGAGCATACCGGTGGTAGAGCTAGACGTCATTTGTCTGAGGAGCGCAACGGTCTGGAGGTAGCGTATGTCTGTATGAGGGCATTCAAGTAGGTGGGAGCAGAGCCGGAGACTACTTTGTAGGCAAGTGTTAGAGCCTTAAATTTGATGCGGGCCGCCATAGGTAGCCAGTGTAGCTGGATGAGCAGTGGGGTAACATGTAACATGTAACATGCGCCGCCGCGTTCTGGATCATCTGAAGGGGTTTCACTGTGCAGGCTGGGAGACCTGTCAGGAGGGCGTTGCAGTAGTCAAGTCGTGAGATGACTATTGCCTGAACCAGGAGTTGGGTAGCATCTTGAGTCAAGTAAGTCCTGATTTTCCGTATGTTGTAGAGTGCAAAATGGCACGACCGGGCGACTGAGGCAACATGATCTGAGAAGGTTAGTTGGTTGTCAAGAACAACTCCTAGATTTCTTGCAGTCCTGGTAGGTGAAACAGACAGGGAGTCAAATTTGATGTTGATGTCGTGGTGTATGGTAGGTTTAGCTGGGAAGACCAGCAGTTCAGTTTTTGAGAGGTTCAGCTGGAGGTGGTATGCCTTCATCCATGTAGCTATGTCTGAGAGGCAGTCCGAGATCCGTGCGGAAACCAAGGGTTCATCAGGTCATCAGGTGGAAAGGACACATAGAGCTGTGTGTCGTCTGCATAGCAGTGGTATGAGAAGCCATGCGAATGGATAATCTGTCCCAAGGAGGTGGTGTAGATAGCAACGAGAAGGTGGCCCAGCACTGAGCCCTGGGGGACCCCTGTAGTGAGATGGTGAGGTGCAGATAGCTGTCAAAGCCATGATACGTTAAACGAGCGTCCTGTGAGGTACAGTAGGATTCAAACCAGGAGAGAGGAGAACCGGAGATTCCCATGTTAGAGAGTAGGATGCGGTGATTAACCATGTCAAAGGCAGCCGATAAGTCAAGCAGAATGAGTACTGATGACCGAGCGGTCGCCCTGGCTTCTTTTAAAGGAGAATTCCGGTGTGATATTGACCTAAAGTGAAACATGATACCGAGTGTGAACATATGTCTCATAGCCCATCTCGGCTTGTCCCCTGCACTCCAAAATCTGGCGCTAGTTAGCCGATGCTACCAACAGCTTTTTCAATAGTGGTATGATAAGGGATCAGATTCCAAAAATAATTCAGTGGAAATGCATGGATTCCAGTTTCTTCCAGTAGCAGCAACTGGAATCCATGCATTTCCACTGAATTATTTTTGGAATCTGATCCCCTTATCATAATTTGTTCATTCGTTGCTTTCGACTTATCGTGACTAAATTCAAGATGGCTGCAAACGCTAAACTTTGTGAAGGTACTGTCTGTATAAATCGTCTTGTAAGTAAACTACCAATGCTTTTTCAAAGTTCTCAATGTCTCGTTTTAAATGTCAGGGCCCTCGGAAGTCTACCAATGAAGTGTGGAGATACACTGAGCCTTGTAAATGGGTGTAAAACAGTGATTTATTTGCATGGCTAGCCCGATGCGTCAAGCACCACTATTGAAAAAGCTGTTGGTAGCATCGGCTAACTAAGCCAGATTTTTGGAGTACAGGGGACAAGCCGAGATGGGCTATGAGACATACGTTCACACTCGGTATCATGTTTCAATACACTTTAGGTCAATATCACACCGGAATTCTCCTTTAAGGCTTCTGTTACAGACAGCAGAGCCGTTTCGGTAGAGTGGCCGCTTTTGAACCCAGACTGATTTGGATCCAGAAGGTTGTTCTGTGAAAGGAAGTCAGAGACCTGTTTGGAGACTGCTTGTTCAATGCCTTTGGATAGGAAAGGCAGGAGTGAGACAGGGCGGTAGTTCTCAACTTGAGCAGGGTTGAGAGAAGTTTTCTTAAGTAACGGTGTTACCCGGGCCATCTTGAACGCTGTTGGAAATGTGCCAGAGGTTAGCGAGGCATTGATCACATGTGTGATAGCTGGTGCGATGGTCGGGCTGATGGACTGAAGTAGGCTCGTAGGTATAGGGTCCAACGAGCACGTGGTAGGATGGCTACATGTCAGGAGTCTAGATTTGTTTACAAGGCATCCTTCAAGCATATCAAAGGGTCACTTTATTTGATTCACATCCTATGCATTTCAATAAAACAGAGAGAAGGAGGCAGTGATGGGCTGGACGGTCTGGCATTTGGGCAGATGCCAGAACGGCCGCAGCCTCTCGTGGGCCGGCCAGTCACGGGGTGGCATGCTTGTCGGGTTCGCGCGGTCCCTTCATCGCAAGGCCGGTCCCACATTATCTCTCAGCCCACTATCAAGCATCAATAGTGTTAAATGGCTTCAAATCAGCCATTTATCTCTAACTCCCTCTTCCTCCTATGTAGTGAGAAACTGTTCAGTATTTATACCACATATTAGTCTCTACAGTCATGGTGACCATCAATATTTACATCAGTCTACATTCTTTTGTAGCCTTATTCAATCAAATCTTTAAAAAGTGCATTGTTTGAAATTGAAATACAATAAATATGCCTGTATCTTTTATTTTATTATTGGTTTACAAAAGTTATATGAAGCAATGACTTCTGGGAATTTCAAAACCGAATGCGTCTAAACGAGTCCACAGTCAGAGCGTCAGACTTTGATGATGCCGCGGAGATAGAGGAAGATACAGAAATAAACCTGGTGAGCAAGAAATGTGCTACCTGCAAGAATTGTGCAATCTGTTGCTATTTCCTTCTCCAGCACTGTCATGTACTCAAGTGGCATGTGAACGGAGTTTTTCCACTCTTAAATTCATCAAGAATCGCCTAAGGACACAATTGTCACAGGATAATTTGGAGGCCTTTATGCTGATTGCAACAGAGAAAGAGGTCCTAATGAACTTGGATGCTGATGACCAGGGTTCTAAATTAACACCCGCCAACCCGCCAAATGCGGGTTAAAAATAATTTTGGCGGGTGTTAATAAATTTTACTAGCCAGTTTGGCTGGTGATGCATGAGGCATTACATGCATGATACATAAGGCTCTGTTTTCGGTCATATATCCCCCGGCAGTAGTTTCTACATTTCCCATGACCACTGTGCCGTAGGCCTAATGCTACGTCGGCTGCACGCAGTTTGCAGTGAAACCAGCGCGAGAGACCATGGAAACGAATCATGGATCACGCACTGTGCGTAGGGCAACAAGAGACAGAGGAGGGACCAACATTTAGCCAATAAATAGTAGCTGTACTGCAAACTGTTTTTCACTCTTGTTAGATTAAGTATACAATGTCAACATGCACCAACAGCATGTTACATAACGATGATACTTTTTCGGGTCCTCTCTACAAAGATCCAACTTGAACATAGGCCCTATGCTACTCCATTTAATTGAGAACGCGTCTGAGTGTGCAGGAGAGGGAGAGAAAACGAGTGGTAGGTTCTAGCTGGCTTTTCATTGTTGATGATAATTGATATCTCCTTTTTATTAAGTTAAGATTAAACTAAATGCGGCAGTGGTTGGGACAGACTTATGGGGGCGAGAATAGGAATGAAGCAGGGGATGAGGATATCGACAGAGAAATAGATAGATAGAGATCCCAAACATGAAATGAAGTGAAGTGCACTTTCTGTGTATACTTTGTGGTACGTATTCATGCCAACAATGTTAATACAATGATCAAATGCATTCAGTGACACTCTCATAAACTCATAATTCTCTTATTTTCACCGGAAAAAAATTGGTTAATAGAAATTCTGATTGGCTAGTAACTTTACAAATTTACCAGCCACATTAGCTGGTGATCAAAAAAGTTAATTTAGAACCCTGCTGATGACGTGATAGACAGGGTTGCGAAGAACAGCAAGCTCCTTCGCACCTTGTTAACTGTATGACGTTAATTAAGACACGTTTGTGGAACGGCTGCTCTGAATATATATTCTAGGGGCCAATCTCAATTCTCTGTTTTACCCCTTCCCCTATCCCTTCATCTTACCCCTAGCCCTTGTCCCTCGACACCGAGTGGCAAGACATAGGGGTGAAAATATTTCCCTTGGAAATGAGATACCACTAGCCAACCATAAGGAAGAGCGCGATGATTGAAACACTTGAATTAACGTAATTTACAGAGATCGTACCACACTAATATTTTGTCACCATCAACCTGTCTTCTGTCAAATAGCTTATCATTGCATTTTCAGCTCGGAATAAAACCGTTCAGGAATTATTTCAACAACAGCAGAACGTGCCAATGTTCGTTCGCAGCCTACCTCCTGGTCCGGGTGAATGAAACGGGGACAAAATAAACATGCAGTTTGCTATGTAAACATCCCACAACTCCTTCAATATTTTACAATAATATCCAAATGGTCGTTACTTGACACCAGAAGCAACCGCTACCTGTAATAGCCTATGCGAGGAGTCGGCAGCAGTAGGCCTATGCAGCATTGAGCATTCATATCAGACGAGCGGTAAAAAAGTTCAGCGAATTTAGCTGCTGTTGGACCTAAATTTCTGACATGGTATGCTGCCAATTCGCGGGGTAGGCTATATCAGACATGGAAATATGTAAAATGCGAGACATTCGCGCAAATAATGATGTGCTGTTAACATTCACAAAACAGCGATTTTTGAAACTTCCTCATGAAGAACAAGACCTTCAATATATGGTCACAAGATTGAATGCAACATAAAACAATTACCATTTTAGAATGTTATAATCCTTATTAATGCCAACATTTCATGTCAATGAACCTCTCGGTGTGCTTGTTTTTCCGGTGTGAGCGGTGTATGTTGGGTATTTCTCTTACTGTATCCCTCGGTTTCAAGTAAGCTCCCGATCTTGCTTGGTTTTAAGGGGTATACCCCTTGCCCTTATCCCTACCCCTCGATCGAAATGAGAATTGAGATATCCCTTCGTCTCACGTGCACACGCAAAACTAAGGGGAAGGGGTAAAATAGAGAATTGAGATGGGCCCCTAGGCTATTCTTTTTTCATTTTCATATTTCATATTGCAATCATTTTTTTGGAGTTCATCACCAATGGGTCTACAAACGTGCATGTTATTTCCGTGCATGTGAAGTTATATCTGTGTGCTGTGCTGCTGGTTGGTGAAAATGCCAGGGCCGTTTTTTAATCCCAGTCCGTCACTGGAAGGAGGTAACACTGGACAGATGGACAGATTTTTTTTTGTCAGGGAGGCTGTATCTCAGCATTTATGTGGATCAGTTCAAGCAATTGAAATGGATTTCACAGGCACTTGAGTTTGAAAATGGTCCCCTATGAAAATGGGAATTAAATTACAGTGTGCAAAAATGCTTGAAAAAGGGTTGTTTTAGGGTATAATATGGGGGTTCGGTACTCTACTACACTGTTTATCAGCTTTGTACATTTGAGCTCATTTTGTGGGTGCTGGTTTTGCAGCGACAGTGCAGTGATAATGCCAAAAGTAGTGGTGAAGCATTGTATGCGTTGACTTATCAGCTTTTACACAACACTTGGGGAAAAGCCACATAAAAGACAGCATGCAAAACATAGAGGATGCACAATAGCTGCTCTTTTGCATTTGAAAACCATGTACACATGACATGTGCTTACATATAAGTGGTGCACTGATGCAGAAAAAGGGAATGTTATAGCTCATCACAATTTCTATGGTGAAATGGAACCAGGGAAAGATTTTTTATTATGGCACCTGCAAAACCATCATATACATCTTTTTTTTGATGATCAGCTAACATTTTTTTTATATAAAAAGTGACATATACATCTCATTGTTTTATGTATGTGCTACTGAATACAAAGAAGTATAAAACCTAACATTTATTTAAATACTGAAAGGATATGGTGCTTGAACTTGAAGTATATCCGCATGGAACTGCAGCATTTTTTTTTTTTATTTATTACTGAATCGGCACTTCACCATTTAATTCACCTTGTACCCTCTTATTACTGCATACTAAGTGCCCAGTCAAGTGTAACTGTGCCATCTCTCCCACTGTAAATAAATCTGTCATTCTGTTTATTCACATCCCATTACCTCCGCGGCTGAGAGGAGTTGGAGGATTGGCGCTGTTCTCAGATTTGACCTTCATTACCAGGGTCATACTCTTTTCCTGAGTGAGCGAGTGAATGAGGGTTGTTATCCAGTTAGTGCTAATCGCCAAAGTGAGTTTTTCCAGCAGTGGTTACAAAGTGCAGGCATGAAACATCTAAATCATCATTTATAGTAGCCGTCACATTTTTAACTAGAATAGTTTGACACTTTTTAAAATTCCAAAAATGTACATCAATATTTTATTAATGGAGGAAATGTATAAAATAAGTCTGGGAATACATCTACAAGTGAAGAGAGATGAAGTCTGTATAATTTTAATGTTGGGTGCTTGGTCTGTGTGAATCATCTAGTGTCCTCTTTGCAGGCAGTTACCTCTAAATTACTGAATTTAATTGCTCTCCATAGTCTTTGTATGGACATAAATTACTCACACACACACACACACACACACACACACACACACACTCACTCAATCACTCACTCACACACACACACACACACACACACACACACACACACACGAACGAACCCAAATGCACACACGCAGTATGGCTTCATGGCATTGAGCCTTAATTGTATCTAATTCCATCCTAAATGCATTGAGAGATCAATCTAAAGTTGGTTCTGAGGTACAGTACCATGGTCTCTGCAGCTGTGTCATCTCGATGTTGCATTACAGTTTTTCTCAATTGCTTTGATGCACTTAATGAAACTCGGATCCACTTGATCTTGGTCTTCACCTTCTTAGCAGAGCAGAAGTCACCTCTTGCAAATGATTTAACACATTTTCATAGGATTAACTCATGTTTCACATCCTTTTTCAAATCATTTAACACAGTTCTCTTGCAAAGACTCCATACTCCATTGGATTAACTCTGTGAAACAAAAATGGAAAACATCTATTCACAGCTAATAGATATTGCTAGCAAACTAATGAACTTGAAATGTTAATGTATAGTTCTCCAAAAGAGTGCATATTACGTGTGATGTCTGTATGCTATCTATCTATCTATCTATCTATCTATCTATCTATCTATCTAAATGTGCCTTATCCATAGCCTACTTGCAAATAGCAACACAGAACAGACATGGCATCTCTTATGGATAATGAATGATTGCTGATTGAAGAATGTTGCAAAGGAGTTTCACACAGGTGTGTCAGAGATTCAGACTTATGTAAGAAATATCTACCACCTGTGAATATATGTTTTCCTTTAGTTTAGCACGGAGAAACCAATAGAGTTTGGGGACTTTCAATGACTGACTTTGAATCTGTGTTACTGTAACTGTTTTGCAAAAGGGTGTGAGGACTGTATGAACCCAATGAGATACCATGTTCTGTGTTGCTATTTGCAAGTATGTATCTAAGGCACATTTAGAGAAAGTACTGTATTGCCTATTTGGTGAAGAAAACAGTACAAAAGCTGACAAGTCTAGGTGTTTACTGTAGTTCTATTTCAATAAAAAAAAAGACAAGTTGTAAATTCAATGAAATGTGTCTTATCTAGTTGCTTACTGTAGGTCTTACATGTCAATGGCAGTTACATCTTGGGAGGAATGAATACAATTAATTTTTATTCAAAAATGAAAAAGAAATGGCACAGACAGCAAAAATGAAGGCTGAAACTCATTTTGAGAACAGTGTTTTGTATTTTATTGTGCAGTGTGTAATGATTGATTGAAAGCGAACAGTGACTAGTTGTGTTGTTTGTAGCTTTTGCTGCATGTTTTAAATGTTTTGAGAGTGTTAGAGTCTTTTGCTAGCATTTTGGCCAGAGTGATTCTGTTTAGACCTGTGTGTTAACTGTTTTGACAATGTGATGTCAGAGTTGATGCAAGTATTAAAGCGATCGAAAAACACTGTAAAATGTATCGTATGTGCAGAGATCATAATAGGCTAACCATTAATAATGTCTATTCTTTATAGGAAGCATTAACATTTCTTTTATTGGTATAATGCACATGAACTCAGTCTTGTGAAACCAAATGATCAGCTGTTCAGATTATGTAATGCTGAAGCATCATAATTAAAGCCTTTTGATAACACGTGATAACTTCTAAATCTCAACATTGTGGGAAGATATCCTGTGCTTACAGAAAGAGTTTGGTGGAATAGCCTAATGCACTGCTCTACTGTATAGGGTACTGGGCTTGTTTCAGAACTAGCCTCTCTCACTTGGCAAAGGGAACACGTTTCCAGAAAGACGAGCAAAGGTCTCCAAGTGCAACTCAAATGGAATATTCCCAGGGATTGGCCAGAGGGGAAAATCATGTGTCAAACATGATAAACCGTCACAACAGACAGCAAGGGTGTCCTAAGTCAGCATAAAACTGTAGCTCTTCACTTTGTATGTCCAAATGTGCCCTAGGCTATCACCAAGCATAAAGAGCAGGAGCCACAAAACAAATCAGCCCTGAATAACTGATTTTGCAGCATAATCCTGGGGAAGCCTATACTTTCTGGTTTGGGTTGTGTTCAAATGCAATGTGTCATAAGTGCCTGGGTTGCATTTTTGAGTCTCGGGTGGTGCTCTGCACGTAGAGGCAAGAATTTTGATTTGTTTTGAGCATCCTCTTGCTCAACTGTCAACTCTGGTCTTTAAAATACAATTAAAAGGGTTTCTTATGATCTAGATGACATTTCTCTGTGAGTTGTACGCATATGATATGGGATGCATCTGTAACTAGTGTGATTGCTGCACATGATCTATGCCTAATTAAGTGGAATAAATGTTGCTTGGAATTTCGACTCTAGCCAAGAGGTAAACCACACCAGTATCACTGTCAACATCACTTACATCATTAAAAATCTTTCACAAGGAAGCCACCAAAAAAAAAAAAGAAGCATCACCAGTGATCATCAAAATATCTCGAGTATTTGTTTCTATTCGTCCTCTTTTTGGCTATAGCCTACTCATGCTGGTCCTCATTTAGAGCTCATTTGCTGATAGGCCTGGGGAGGTCTCTTTGCACACAGCTAGGTCTTGTAGCGTAATTGCAAATGTAAAATGATTCTGGATTTAATTGCCACCTCTACCCTGCTCTCATCTGGAGGTCTCTGGGCACGTAGTGGTGTTCCCTGAGTGAGCAGAGGACCATATGCTCACTTCAAATTTCTCCCTCTGCCACTTTAGGATATAAACTGGCATAGTGACGCCTTGTCCCCTCCAAGCCCTTGCGTAGCATGCAGGAAAACGGTGCCTTAATTAGAGATGATCTGTGGCAAAGGTGTTTTGCCTCAGGGACGTCAGTGATGTTCTCAGTTGGAAGTGATTTCACAGCTAAGGAGCAAGAACTCCCAGTAAGACATGCTAACTCTGTTAATCTGGAGCGTAGCTCGGAGGTCTGAGTTAAATTCACCTGTGGAATTAATTTGGTAATGTGAGGTATTTGCTGAATTTAATTTCCTCTCAGGCTGAATAGATTTTAGGGTCACTGAACTCTCAGCTGCTAAAGTGTTATCCTGGCGCACTGGCACTGTGAAAAGTAAACAAAGCTTTAGAAATGACAACTCATGTGAATAGTCTTAGATAGCAATATTAGTTTTGTTTTTGTTGTGTGTGTGTGTGTGTGTGTGTGTGTGTGTGTGTGTGTGTGTGCACGCTTGTGTGTGCGTGTGTTAATATGTGTGTGTGTGTGTGTGTGTGTGTGTGTGCACGCGTTTGTGTGTGCGTGTGTTAATATGTGTGTGTGTGTGTGTGTGTGAGAGAGAGAGAGAGAGAGAGAGAGAGAGAGAGAGAGAGAGAGAGAGAGAGAGAGAGAGAGAGAGAGAGAGAGAGAGATTAGGGCAGGAGAGAAAGATTCAGCACCTGCTGAGAATCCTATTCATGACTAAAATAATAGAGCAATTCTGTGGCTGAGTGCTTGTGATGGATGCTCTTTATCAGTGGTGATACTGTAGGTGCCACCATCACATCACCATATGTGACATGCAAAGGAAATGTGGCGCAGTGAGTGGCACTTCTGTCAGCCTATTAAAAACCCTGTTACCCCCAGGATCATCTGCAACTTGTCAAGCTGTTCTATAGCGTGCACGTGGCCACAGATAATGAGTACACTGGTTCATCTGTCTTGACCTGAACTGTCCTTCACAGGCTATCTGAACTGAAGATCAGCAGTGCATATAATGAACAAATGGCAGATTTCATGATGACAGATAAGCAACATCTGAAACGCTTTTAACCTTTAAACACTGTTCGTTGCTACCCCCCTTAATTTACAGTTTTTTTCAGTCGCTAACAAGCGTTTGTCTAACCAGTTGTCACATTTTTAAAATTCTAAACACAATTAGCACAGCATCAGTCTTTTGTGGCCATACCACATCACATATTTCATGTCGTTTTCACACAATATGCAGTCAGTGAACACATTTCCACAATGCTTACATTTTCTTAACAGACAAGCTATACCTCCCAACAAAACTATGGATTGTTTTTGTAATATTTACGAATGTTAACACACAACATCCCACAATAGCAAACACAATATTCAGAACCTCTGCTTCTGCTACCAAATTGTTTTATCCCAGGATAATATATGATGTGATGTTGATGAAAACATGTGACCTAACTCTGAAGATTGCAGATACCCCCCTTTTATCTGGGCTTTTTGCTGTTGTTTTTTGTTCAGAATGCTCTTGTGTGTTTCATGGATATTTTGTTTACTGTAAGCAATACTGTAAAACTTTTTCTGTTCCATCATACTGTGCATTTCAGCATTTCTACTGTAGGCTACCTCTTGTAGTAAACAGTAAAGGGAAAAAAATATTTGCTTTTTACTGGAATGCTTTTGAATATGAACATTACATGTGGCCATACAGTTCCCAATTAAGAAATTTGGTGTAAAACCGGTGGATAGCATGTTTTGCATGCAAATACCTGTAAAACTGAAACATAAAAGTCTATGCAGTTTTTGTAATGTCAACAATAGCCAGTATTTTGAAACCTGGTGTACTTTGATTGACTGCATGTACCTTGTGAAGTGCAATCAAGTGTTATTCTTTGACAGAAAATATCATTTTGAGTCAGATTTCCAGTGTTTTGGTAAAGTTAGTGTGTGCAGAGAAAGATGTGTTCTGTTTTGAAATGAAGAGTTAGTATATATTTAACAAAATGTGTTTTTGAGAAGAAAATTATCCATTTGGCCAATTGTGTTTTGTCGGTGTGAGTCTGTGTTAAGAGTTTAGAAAAAGTATCTGAAGTATGGCTAAGCGCTTGTTAGCGATTGAAAAAAACTGTACTGTTTGCGGTCAAATTTGACTGGACAGTTTTAACTGCTCTTACAGTTTTTCTCGATTGCTTTTACCTGCTTAAGTAAACTAGAACCCACTTGGTCTTCATGACTACTTTCTTTGCACAGCAGAAGTCATCTCTTGCGAATGTGTTCACACATTTTCATTGGGTTCACACATTTTTCACACCCTTTTGCAAAACAGTTAACACAGGTGTCATTCAAAAGCCCCAAACTCTATTGGTTTTCCCATGCTAAACAAAAGGAAAACATCTTTTCACAGGTGGTATAGATTCCTTGCATAAGTCTGAATTTCTGATACACCTGTGTGAAACTCCTTTGCACAATTCTTTAATCAGCAATCATTCATTATACATAAGAGATGTCTGTTCTGTGTTGCTATTTGCAAGTATGGATCTAATGCACATTTAGACAAAGTACTGTATTGCATATTTGGTGGAGAAAACAGTACAACAGGTGTTGACTGTAGGTCTATTTCGATGAAAAATGACAAGTTGTAGTTCAATGAAATGTGCTGTATCTTGCTAGGTATTTACTGTATGTCTTACATGTCAATGGCAGTTTGGGAGGAATGAATAAATTAATTTTTTATTCAGTACATTTTGTCTTTTCAAAGTTTTTTTCTGATACCAGAAAAATGAGAAAGTAATGGAACAGACATAGCAAAAATACTCATTTTGAGAACTAGATTTTGCATTTTGTTGTCCAGTGTGTAATGATTGATTAAAGAGTGTTTTTTAATTGGCAACAAGTTGTAGTGTTTGAAGGCAAGATTTGCTTGAACAACATGAACTGACAACATGTACTGTGTGTGTGTGTGTGTGTGTGTGTGTGTGTGTGTGTGTCTGTGAGTGGGTGTACATGTGTGTGTACTGTATGTGTGTCTGTTTGTGTGTGTGTGGGTGTGTGTGCTTCTGTGTGTGCATGCATGCATGTGAGTGGGAACATTGGTGGTAAGTTGTAGGAGTGTGTGTAATGTCTTTTATCTCCTGGATGAAAATTATACTCTTTCCCATTCATTTTCTATGGCGGTCATTTTTGACCGTAAACCAAAAAAGTGTTTATACGTTGAATAAATCACTCCAAATTCAAAGAAAGTAGTCAAAATAAATTAAATGTGTTAAAAAGCATTTTGTGAAGGATATCATAAGATCTTGAGGCAATCTGATGAAAAATGAATTTATGGTACAGGAAATGTGTAAATCGGTCATTTTTGACCGGAACAGTGTTATCACAAGATCACTCATTATGTTTAGCTAATGTAGCAGCACATTTCACATTTTACATACATCTACAAGACACTTTCATTCAAACAGAATTGCAGAAAAAGGAGCATATTTAACTCGAGAAAATGCAACATGTGGCGGAAGATGCGTCACTGGCCTTTGGAAGAGGGCATGGGGCAAGTCAATTATTTGTAAACATTAATCACTGCTTTATGCATGTTCTTGGATGAGGATTTTATATTCACTAAACTGTCTCATCTATCTATCTGTCTGTCTATCTATCTATCTATCTATCTATCTATTTTTTTAGGCAATATATGTCTTTTTTCCAAACTGTTCATGCTTATGTAACTTTTATTGATGTCATTGTAAGTTGACTCTGCTTGGCTGATGTCATTGTAAGTCCTCTGCTCAGTTCACAAGTCATGGTATAGAAGAAAAAGATTGCATGACGTATTTTTTATTTTATTTGCAAATCTGAATATAAGACCACTGGCATGGGATCGTGGCGAGCATGTTGGTGCAGTCAAACTGTCCATATGACCAAATCCCTATGTCGACTGAACGAGAACGATGAATGTGGCACTTCCGCTACATCAATAACAAGTGACATTGGTTTTCAGTCACTTGTTTTTAGCAATTGAGGTTCTGGTGTCCAGAGGTAGACCTAAAATATATAAAAATGACTTGCTTATGCCTCACCATACCCGCATTAGCTGGCAATGCCAGGCTGTAGCAGCAGGCGGTGCCTTCAAACAACATTAAATGGGCTGTCACACCTTCCCCATTCAGATCCCCACCGGAGCACGGAGTCTGACAGCTAGGTCATACAGCAACTAGAGCTTATAGGGTTTTACTGGTCCAGTGGGGGAGGCTCAAAAGCCAAGTCTCTGTTCTTGCAGGGTATAATCGAATGAGGCATCAATAAATGCATCCATCCACAGAGATTAACTTGACTCCATTGTGACAGATACAAATCTCTCCCATTCTAACACACAACAGAATTATAACATTTTACAAGTTTACAGTAAAGTACAACCAGAGAAAGACAACTTGATGTTTGTAAAATTAACATTAACTTTATAAATCAATTGTATAGGCCTGTTTATATCACATCTTCTTTAAAATAGGCTATTCTAAAGTAAATGCTAAAATAGAGGACAGTACGGGCAAGATATGCCAACATGTCAAGTGTAATCAGAAAGACCCACACCTTTCATTCCCTTGAGATAAACTATAGGCTATAGACCCTTCCATAATTCTTTGTTTATGACACATATACCTGTGTCTATACAAGTCTAATATGGAAACACTGCAGTCTATAGTTGTGATATAAGAGGTATCATTGAATATGCATTAGTCTGCTCAGACTGAATAAATATTAGAGGGAATGAGATCTGATAAACATGTTTATTTTGTTTATGTGTGTGGATAGGATTGAGTTTGCTAATTCAACCTCAAAGAGGTTTACAGTCAATGAATTATGGGTTTATGGAAATGCGGAAAGGTTGACCTTTTGCAAATGCTCTCTGGAATTCAGCCACGGATGCCGGTCAGAGTTCTGCCTCATGTTTAATTCCCCGCAGACTCAGTTCAGTTGGTGTTGGCTGAGAGCACATTGGGGTGGATATAAAATAATGCTGTCAACATGAAAACATAAAGTACCACTCACCTTAAAAGTCAGCTCTAGCTGAAAACAGTTGATTCAGCAAGGCCAAACGAAGCAACCTAAATACAGCGAGGCATGACATTGTGCCTTTGTCCTTTATCAGGAAGGACCTTGTGGAGACAGTGCGTGTCCTCGGAGAAAGCAGTGCTTTGAGAGTGCTCCATTTTCTGATAGTGCTGAAGGAAAATTAAATTAAACATTCACTAGTATTCTCTAGTATTCAATTTCTACATTAAGAATGCAAGCAATCGAGGACAAGGAGGTTGTTGAAATGTGAAAATTTCCAAGGCCTTGGTGCACATTAACAGGTATACTGCCCTCAGTACTCCTTGAAACAAATATTACAAAACCATTTGGAATCATTTCTGTGACCTTCTTCATTGTATAGTGACTGAACAGGTTTTTCTTATACATAGTTTTTGTTTATTAGTCAGTAACAATGATTACATTTTATTTACTTGCTGGAAAGGGGAAAAAATCCCTTATGAGAAATGTCTAGTCTAGATATGATGATGTTTTTTAATTTGGTATGTTGACATGAGTCTATCACGTTGAGAGGGTTGGTTGTGGCTAATAGGGATTTTGTGTGAGACACATCTATTACTGAAAGAAGTGGGCACAAAACGCTACAATTTTGTTCTCAACACCATACCCATACCATGAACATGAATTAGCACAGAAGAAATGTGTCTCAATTTATGATTTGGACAGCTTGATCTTAGCTAAGTCAAAAGAATAAGACGTTGCAATTAAAACTACTGTTAAGAAACTTATTATAGTTTTAAACTGATTAAAAATTGTAGCAGAAAGTTGTCTCTCTGTTTCACGCTGCATCAGAGAGCATTTCCATGGGCTGTTATTTCATTTCCATTCATGTTTTTCATTTTCATGTCGAACATTGTGAGAGATGTCACATCTTGTTATGACCCTGACAGAATGACCTCCCTCCCACATATAAGGTGTTCCTCCATCAGGCTAACTCGACTAGAAACTCCCCTCACACACACATATTGATGAGGTCATCCTGGACTGCCAATGAATATAAAACTATCAATTCCATAACACCCATAAATATACATGAACAGCAAACCCTCTTATGTCAGCTCCCTGCTCAGTCCTGTGACTGTCTAGTTATTTACTGTGTCCATACGCAGCGGGTTACTCTCTCACTGGCTGATATGGGTATTTCCATATTACCGGTACTTGCCTGCTGACAGCAGGGAGTTCTTTACCGATGGTGTTCATTATGCTACACACCACAAAACAGGTTGATTAGAATACACTGAAACCTAGGCTATACCTTACGGTCTGTCTTACTGCACACACTCAAAGACAATCGGTGGATGCATGTCTCATGTTTGAGCGTTAATGTCTCATCACATTTATTGTTATTTATGTTATATTAATTCAGTGGAGGCAAACAGGCATGTTTTTGTCTCTGCTATTCGCATGTGATGTGTCATAATCTTTCATTACTGTGAAGGGGTGAGGGTCTAGGCTGCTTCTGTTGCAACAGGCCAGTTAATTGTCATTACATTGTTTAACAGAATGTACACAATAGATGGAAGCTCAAGTGACATCAAGGTCCGGAGTGCCACATTGTCTTGTGCCATTACATCTATGTTCAAAATAAATCCTTCATGTTTTACACTGTTGAACATAACAGTGCAAAAGGTCCAACTGTTGACAATGATTTTTGACCCATGGAGTTGGTTGCATTTAGTTATTCGAGTGAAATGCTTTTAGTCTGACCTCCTTCACCTTTAGATGACAGTGATGTTTCCACAGTTTGACGTGGCTAACAGGGCCATGTTTGGAATGGAAAGAGGAAAAGAGAGAAATCACTGTCACTCTCCCCCGAATCCCCCCCACACACACACACACATACATACACACACACACACACACACACACACACCGACACACATACTGTACGCGCACACGCGCACACACACACACACACACACACTCATACATACGCACACACACACACACACACACACACACACACACACACACACACACACACACACACACACACACACACACGGTCTTTGTCAGAAAAGGTTACTTGTCAAGTTTTCAGCTTCTTCTCCCATGTGATAAGATGACAAGCTGAACAAAGCAGTTTGATTTACAGTAGATTCTTTTCCCAGCATTGATGATTACCATTAATTAAGATGCTGATGTTTCAATGGATAAAAGTGAAGCAGAAAAATGATGTGCACACTAGTAGAATGGTGTCTACCATACTATCCTTGGCTCCTCAACTACATTGATTTCTCATCTTTTTTCCTTTTCCTTTTCAAAACCGAAACCAGACAGCTACAATAAACCAGATTGGAGCTGAACGCAAAAGTACTTCTTTGGGGAGGAATGATTCTCCTTAAATTACCTTGCCTCCAAGTACATTTTGTCTGAATGTTTTTTGCTTCTTACAGACCTTCCTTGTTTTTCCACACTCCATCCCAACAAATTGATGTTGTAAGGAGGTCCCATATCCCCATATCTAATCGATCCAACAGCCCTAGATTTGCCATTTTTATTTAGGCTCCAATTTTCCTACTTTGTCTATCAGTAGTAAACCTATCTGCTTTAGAAGAGTGGAATAGGCAATATAAATTGATTCAATCTCAGGCAAGGTCTGCTCACAGACTCTTTGTGAAAATGTTTACATTAATTTTACTCATCTCAAATCTTATTACTGTCTTTGCACTTCTGTGTGATATTACGGAAAAAAAAATCAAATAGACAGGGAGGATGAACCGGGGGAGTTGTGATTACTTTCTAGTTTATAAAGGCACAGAATCCCCATGAATTACAACAGCTGTATGGTGAGTGTGTGTCAAATACAAAAACTCTGTATAAACCAATACAGGTGAGCATACCAATTGAACTGCTGAAATGAACAGCAGCCATGTGTATGTGCAAATGTAGGATGAGTCATTGTTGTTTTTGAATGGACGGTTAAAGGGCCACCAGGCAAGCCTGATGCTTTTTCTCTATGAAACTCCCCCTCGCTCGGTCTGAAGCTCTTTTCCTTTTCTTTGCATCTTCCGTCAAGGGTTTTCGCTGCTTCTTCGCTGGCTCTGCTATTATACACACGTTTGCAACAATCGCTAGCGTTCCGTTAGCCTCCCTCTGTGCTGTGGATGCAGGATGGAAACTGAAGCTGCTTCCGATTGGCGGGTGGCGATACACTGAACTTGCAAGTGGGATATTCTTCCTACAGGCAGTAGGGGCGGGCGAGAGAGTCTTCATTCACCCTGTAATGAGTCATTTTACCATATACCGACTTACGAAGATGAGTAATTAACACGAAAACGTTGCCTGGTGTCCCTTTAAAGGTTCTTTGATTTCTCCACACTCTCTGTCCACAGAAGTTGGAGGATAGTGGTTGAAATGACTGTTCCTATTCCACTGTCTACCTCTGAGTTCTGGTGTCTCCACATTGTAGTCGTGTTCTTGGTGTGGCCTCTAGTGCATAAAAAGATGGAAGTCATGTTGTTGTTTTGACCGGAGAGTGGCCTACCGCATATAGCTACAAGTAAGAGAGACAGAGAAGAGAGAAGGAGAGCGCTGAAATGAGGCAACAGGTAATCAATGTTTACCACCTGGACATAATAATTAATTGGCACAAACCACCTCTCTATAGCGGTGGTGGAAATGTGTTCCCTGGCCATCAAATTAAAGATTTCTGACACAGGAGATGTAAAAGGAAATGCTAAATGGCCCATACGACCTGTCTTTCATTGACTGGCTGCTAGAGAGCAGCGCGTTGATTGCCTTTTCTGCATTGACACAAAAACATGTAAATAAAAACTAACTCTGACATTCTGCGCGGGGCCGCGGGTGAGATTAGGCCTCAGCAAACCAGAAAATCTGCTCTGTGTTGGTTGGCAGAGTCCACGCATTCACTATTCTGTGGCATTTAGCGACTCATGTCAAAGGCCTTAGTATCGGCTCAACAGAGCAATTTGGTACAGCAGAGTCCATCTACTATCTGACCCCAAACCACTATCCAATAACAATATGGGATGCAGGTCTTGTCAGACGGCAATCTCTTCAGTTGCTCTGGTGAATAGCCATGTATTCGACAGAATGTTGACCACTTCTATGGATTCTTCTGTATCAAACCAGTCTCCACAGTAAAAGGCCAATAAGCCCAATTAATTCTGTAATTAGCACAACACATTATTTCAAAAATAGGCATATCTATGATGCTGGTGTGTGAGGACTCTTATAAGATTTGTGCTCATCCTGTACCTCCTTAAAGTGTCCAGTCTGTTTGGCATAACCATTTCGACAGCTGTCAGTTTGCAAGCTTTCACATGTGCACCCAAAGCAAGGCATCTTGGCAGGGTACATGTGTATATTCATAGGGCAGATTTAAAAACACATTTAGAAAAAAGTGATGTAGCGTTAGAGAAATCACAATGTGATAAAAATGCAAGATTTTACAGTATGTCTTCATCTGAGAAAACCAGACAGCCTCCGTTTATGTGGCAAGGGATTCTTGATTGTTAGCCGACTATATGCTAAATATCTAGTCAGTAAAGGTAGCCAATGCCCACATGAATCCATGAAGGTTGCTTGAGATAAGGAACTTCTGTTTCATAATATGTTTTCACTATATTTAAAACACTTCCATTCATGTGTGTGATATGTACTTCACAAGTATCACACTCATGGGTGTACAGTACAACAGTCTTTGTAATTTCAGCAGCATTACCAGGTGCATAGTCACAGGTCAAGTAAGGCAAATTAACTGAAACATGTTATGTTACAATGTTTTGCAGCTCGATTTTCCATGACTAATCTACTAGACATCACGTGTCAACAAGTGTATCAATCTACCTAATTCTCCCTCCAAAATCGCATCAGAAGTGTCATCACAGCTTTTGTGATTTTTGTGCTTTTATCTTTGGTGCGTTGAAAACCAATAACATGGAACTAAAGTTTAAGGATGGTTCGCTCTAAAAAAAGTATCTCTTTTTTCTCTACAGATGTACTTTTCTGCAAAGTCACCTCAGTCACTGAAGAAGATTAGTTGTTTCCTAATAGACCTATTCAAATCATCTGGTGAAAATCCCTTAATATTTTTCTTATCACACTATAGCCCATAGTTTATATATACTAATATAATATAGTAATATAATATTATCACAGAGCCCTAATTTGATCAGAGAGCATCAGTCATGTCTGCTGAATGTGTAACATAAAAGTCTAACCCTATTATAGCTTAGTAACCAGACACCAGTGGCAGTCTGTGCATGCTATACTGACTGGACAGTAACAAACGTTGAGTGTTACATAGTTTGCTTTTTAGCCGCAGGGTTGAGGGTGATTTTGAAAGGCATCTTCCATTAAAGTGCTGGATGAGATCATTAAAGAATAATAACCTTTGTTATATTGTTTTTTTAATTATGTTATGCTGCTTCTTTCTCTTAATTAACAAAAGCATGAATAATAAATGCTGAGCACAACCGAAAAAGCTACAAATAAATCTTATGAAAAAGAGATTGGAGGAGTGTGCTTCTAGGACAAGCCATTTCTACCACAGACAAAACAACCTCACCCTGACAGTGAATTATGTCCCCTGTTGCCCTCCTCACTGTGCTTTACCCAAGATCTGTGTGGAGTTTCTCCCAACTTCAGACAGGTTAACTGAGGACATAATGATTGGTAGAGGACATTCAGAACACCGCTGGACACAGTTTTTTCAATTTCTTGACCTCTGTCAATTCGATGTTGTCTTAGCAGAGAGAATTTATTAATGACATACTAGTCCTTTTGTTCTTGCAGTGATCAATCAGGCCATGACACCTCTGCAGTAAAACGGTGGTAGTGCAGTGCCTACATTTGGATGGAATGCAGTAGCCACGTAAGTCATGGGTTCGATTCCCGGTTGTGCCTTTGAGCAAGTTAGAGAGACTGGCCCCTGCTAATGGTATCTACAGTATAAGTCACTTTGGATAGAAGTAACAGCTAAATGTTAATAAAACATAAGTATTTATCAGCCTTGAGCTGATTTTTTCCCCCCTGAAATGTCATGCTCATAAAAATATGATTAAAACGGACACAATTACAGTGTTACGGAGGCATGGAAGAATAGTTTCTTATTCCATTTGTCGAAGTATATCTTTTATTAAATAAAAAAGGTGAGAGCAGGATACACAGAGTAGGAACATATGGCTTAGGCTACATGACCTGTGCTGTGTCAAAACCTGTCACAAGCCTATATTATTTCTTCTTCAGTGACACCACGAAATACTGTTGCGCAGGCAGCATACCAGAAGTGGTAAAGAGCAGGCCTGTCAGACGTATTGAGTAGTTTAAGCCTAATATGTCGACACGTCATGCAACAAACAAATATGAAAATGGTGTAAACAAATTTCCACTGCCTTCCTTCCCTCCTTCGCTGTGATTTCAAAGGATAAAATATAAGCTGTAACTGAAGAAAAAATAGATAGATAGATACAGTAGATACTTTATTGATACCCAAATGTTGACGGCTGTTTTTGTTTTTAGGATTTAGACTTTAGATATGATATGAAGCTGATCTGAGGATTCACTGAAACTTTTAGGACTGTCATTTGGCAGTGTGCCAAACTTTAGGTAAATGCTTTCTGCAATGACATGACAACTGATCTGATGAATGGCAGGGTTACTGTATGCTGCACATGTGATAGTTCTTGGACTGTCAGTGTCCCCTCATACAATTGTACAATAATGTACCATTTTGATGGAAGCATAACATAACAGAATTATACAGTATGCAATAGACTACTGTACAAATGAACAATATACAGTAATGTACATACACAATGCAATGTATTTCAGTGCAATTTAAGTTATAATATGTATAACATAAGAATATGTCTCAAGGTGGTTTATTCCATACAAGTTGAACAGAATCATTTTTAGAGCAGGCAGGGCTAACAGTGAGATTGCTGTTCTGTGTGTGTTCTAAAGTGTGCCGTTCCAAGCATACACAAACTTGACTGGCTCATCCTGAAACCCAGAAGCACTCTATGGTGCAACAGACAAAGCAGAGTGCACCAAGGTTCATCCCAGACATGTTCTAAAAATGTCAACAGCAGCCTACACACTCTTTACCAACTGTGTGTGTGCTGTATATTTATACTGGATATATGGATTGAATAAAAGACAATTCATTGGTAGGATAAAGCACACTATGGGAGGCATGTTTCTTAAAACAGCTGTTATTTTTCTTGTCAGGGTGTGTGTGCGAATAATCCTCTGAAACTGTCCTCAGTAGTCCAGGTCCTGCAAATATAAGAAATGTGAAAACATTCACAATCCAACATATATTTGCGAGAGAGTGTAGGTTAAGTGTAGGCTATTTCTATTGCATTTTATTGAGCTCAAGCATCAAGCATTAAAAGAAAATCTCCCATCCCCTTTGTGTGTCACCACATCAACTCATCTATCTTTATGTCATCCCTGATCACTCACTCTGAGGCCGTCTTGAAGAGCTTGTTAAAGCACACTTCTGTCATCGTTGGAAATAGTCAGTTCTCCCAGCTGCTCCTTCCTACTGCAAACTGTCATCCTTAAGCTTTAGCTCAGATTGATGGTAATACCTTCATGTCAGTTCTGGACTTGATGGACACAAGGAGAACTAATGGTATCAAAGTTGTGTGAGGCACTTCGGAATGTGTCTCCTCATCACTCTGCATGTCTTACTATTAGCAATACACTCACTGAAAAACATTCTGCTGTCTGCATCATAGTGCTGTGAGACTGACCATACCCTTAATGTGTCACACCGGACATTTGATGCCAACAAATAGTGCGTCCATTGCATCCACATACACTTGGAACTAAGAATCTCCTGGAGGCCTTCTGAGCATACATACATGTGGATACTGTACACTATAATTTAGTGGACTACACAATGGATATCCACAGCAAATATCCACAGCAGTTATTTTTGGAATATTTCAGAATATTAAACTGAGAATACAACAGTGTTTTGTTTTGGATTGAGTAGAGTTTACCCTGGTGGTTTTGTTTGTGCGCCATTGAGGTTTGGTCGGGCATACGTACAGTACAGCGAGGTCTGGTGCTGGCATTGTTTCGTGTGGTGCCAGGATGGCACGGCATCACACAGTGCCCACTCTCCCTAGCTACCAGTGGGGATCAGAGGGTGTCAAGGGCCCAGGCTCACTGGGACAGAAAGGTGGCTTTGATGGACTATGTTGAGATTGACTCGCAGGATGTTTTTGTGTATAATTAACACAGAAGGATCTGCCATATGTCTGAGGAGAAGCAGGAGGAAGAATGGTCCTATTTCTGCTTGCTCATTCACTTCAATGAATAGGTCTTTCAGCTCTGTGTCTACATTATTTAGTCATTTTTCTTAGAGTGGCTCTATCAAGACTACACATTTCACTTTTCGAATGCTATCAAAGTGAGAAAACAGAACTCCTGAATGTTAAGTTATTTGCAGTCCATCTGTTCCTGCACTTGGGCACTTTGTGTGAATACACATTACAGGCCACAAGGAATAAAGTCTAAAAATGGTTCCAAATGGCCCAACGTCTCTCTCTACATTTATGGCAGTCACTATGGCAATAAATGAGCAGAAAGCGCTGCTGTGATTTGATCAGATGTGATGAAAATGACTTTTGGAGTGGCAGTGGAATGGACAGCCAGGGGGCCATAATTACTTATCAAATGTGGCTAGTATGCAACTAAATCATCAGCTGTCGCCGCTGGCAAAAAAATGAGGTATTAGAATTGTGCAGCAAAGGTTAAAAAAAGTCTTTTAGCCTGAAAGGACTATTATTCTTGAATGAACCCTCCAATTCCATCACTCTGACCTGAGGCCAACAGAATGTATTCATCTCATAGTCTGTGGTCTGGAGGAGATATTATTATGCTGGAGGACCATCACAGCCAACAGCATGGGATTCCTTGGGGGGGGCATCACCTAGCATCTCTTCTTTTAAGATTGAAAAAAGTACTTTATGACGTTTTCTAGCTGCATAAAGATTTCTGCTTCTTATTGTTATTATTTGGAGACTGTGGCAGCTTAAAGAACCATATAGTAAAGGAGATGACATGCTTGACAAACTATGGTGTGGTTTTGTTCCTAAAATCAAACTAATCAGAAACATTCCTGTTACCTAAATATGGCATTCCCAATATTTTGTGAGCACCTGGTTTTGACATTCCAAAAACCTGTGTGAAGGACTGTAATGAAGGAAGCCAATGGCACATCCTGAATGCTGAAAAAAGTGATTTTTTCAGAACATTATATCTTCTGGACATTTTTGCATGGTGCATTCACAAAAGAAAAAGAAGCTTATTTGGCATTCTAGAAATGGCATACAAGAAATATAGGCTATGGAAAAATACTTAAATCAATTTTGATCTTGAAAATAGAATTCACTTACACTTTTTAATTTAACAATTAAAATGAAAATGTGCCTTACTATTTCTATGATGTTATAAGTATTAGCCTAAGACACATAAACAATTGTGTTGTTAAAAAATGGCATCAGTATAATTACAATAATATTATGAGATCATTGGACATGCCACAATTTCAGCTGAGAAACATAAACCTCTATGGTCTCCATGTTTTAGTGGAAAAATCTGGGAACTCTTAAGGCTGAAGACATATACTCTACAGTACATGAAGATACTATAATGACTGAACTTACAGTAATAACTTAAAAGATTTGAAATCTGCTTCACCCTCAGTATTTATTTCTGTTTCCTTTTTATTTAAATCATTAAAATTGTGTTTACATTTCAGTAGCAATGTTATTTGTTATTGTTGCATGTCTCTTTGAACAAAGGCATCCACCAAGAACCATAACCATGACTATAATGACCAAAAAAAGAGCATTACCATCGTACGAGAAGCAATGGTTGTACACTGTGTGTGGAGTTTCCGTGAAGAGCCCAATAATCAAAATAAATGTCTTCATGTAGCAGCCCACTCATGGAATAGAAACGTTTGATTGTGATGATAAGGGTGAATATGGAGATTTAGAGTGAGCCCAGCGGAAAGCACTGGCCAGTGGAGCCAGAAATGACCCATCAGAAGGACCACTGCAGCATGCAGCCACTTATTTCATGGGCTAACAGCAGCGAGCTACTGCCTGAGCAACACATCAGGATGGGGGGAAAAGACAGGCCTCCAGAGACGTGTGTGTGTGTGTGTGTGTGTGTGTGTGTGTGTGTGTGTGTGTGTGTGTGATAGATAAGAACATAGAGAGAGAGAGGGTAGAATGAGAGAAAAAGATTATGTGTGTGTGTGTGTAAGAGAGAGAGAGAGAGAGAGAAAGGGAAAGAGATGAGAGAGAGAGAGAGAGAGAGAGAGAGAATGGGAAAAGAGAGAGAGAGAGAGAGAGAGAGAGAGAGAGAGAAAGGGAAAGAGAGAGAGAGAGAGAGAGAGAGAGAAAGGGAAAGAGAGAGAGCCAGAGAAGGTGGAATGAGAGAAAGAGATTCTGTTGTCCGGTTGCCCATTATTTGTTATCTATAGACAGCCTGTAGATCACTGTCACCAAACACAAACATGCTTCCTCCTTGGGCCTAATGTAGGCTACTGGGGTGGGAATGATATACTTTTATCAGTCAGCGTATCAGTTTTAAACAGTCTTTGATGCCAATCACACTTCAAGTACGTTGTTGTTCCCTCCAACCAAGGAGGCTGGCAACCAAGGTGGCTTTATCAAAGCAACAGAGAGCACTAAAGGGAGAGTCTCTTCCGCCACCTAACTGAAAAGCTCCTTGTTTCTCACCGGCTGTGGAGATTCTCTAGTGTCACACTTCATTTTGCTCCCTCCTTGTAAAACGATGCATCCATAATTAGCTATTGTTCCAGGTTTTGGGGATTTTTTTTTTTCAGCCGTCATAATTGTGCACATAATTGTAGCTTACTCTAAATGATGTGCAGGACAGTGTAGGAAAGAAACAGAATGGTTGAACATAATGGCAAATTAAAATACTACTCTCGTTGTAATTATATCCAAACTTAATGAATCCATTTATTCCTTTCCTACTTTACAATCAATATCAACTTCCTAATGCAGCTTACACCAAGGACTCAAGGATGTCTCTATGAAAAGCACTGGTTTTATTAGTCCCTTGATTTTGTGTCACCTAGCTCTACACAACATTTTTTAAAATGAGAAACTGAGGATGGGAAATCCTGAAAAAAAAAGACAACTCCTCACCTAGACAGGAAGTAAAACTTTATGAAGCGAACCCTGCAGTTGCTGCTCCCATATCACACGTCTTTCTGTGGGACTCAATTGACCTTGTCTTTAGTGCTGTGTGGACCCTGCTCTATTTTATCCTGTCACATTTCCTCTCCCTGTTCTCCTATCCCGTGATGCTTTGAGCTCGTGTTTAAATGGATAACGCAACCTGGCTTATCATGGTCCTCATATGTCTTTCAATATGGCTGTGATTTCATGTTTACTATTTGTTTGCGCCTACTTTACGGGCTAAAGTAGGGTGATTTAGACCCCCTGCTTGTGCACCATAATGCCCTAGATCTGGCAAGGTACGCAATGATGGATAGTGGAGAGTGCTAACCTTGGTTCCATCTGAATCATTAATGGGACAAATGATGTCTGTACCCTCATTAACAAGGATTATGCACTAAATCTGAAACTGTCATTGGCAAGATGACGGCTAGGTATGTAGGGCCATGCAGCATTTCATAGTTTTTGTCCAGTTTTGTCCAGCAAGAATGCTTTGGTAAAACTGCTTGAATTAGTTGGATGAAGCTGAATGCTGAATGAAGTTGAATTAGGTTTGGCTGTAGCAACTGGGGTGAACAACTCACTGAGCCAATAGTTCTACAAATATACCATCAGTGAGGAGGTCCTGTCTTGCACACAACCTTTTCACTTGTCCCTGGTGGTGTAAAACTCTTTAAGTCACCCTCTTAAGCATGACATTTAAAGTCATACAGCATGCTGGGGTTGGGGACTGAGAATGCTCCGTCTGGCAGGCTACCCATAGTGCACCAGTGTTTTGGATATGCCTTGAGCCAGAGCAGAGCGCCACGCTTAGCACACGCAGAGAGAGTCCCCCTGCCTCCGAGCTGCTTCTGATGGTCTGTGTCCAGTCAGGGTCATGTAAACAAAGCAGATAGGCTTTCAAAAATAATTCTATATTTTTAAGGACAGTGTTCCATTGTAAGACCTTGTGAATCTATTAATCAGAAAAATTAGTAATAATAAAAAATTTTACTAGTGCAGTGCCCGTTCAAAACATGCTGTTCCTGAAGAAAACCTGTAGCTCAATTGGATGCCTGCAGGCAGGGCTGCTTTAATGATTTTAAATTACTTTAATGATTGGGAAAAAAACATAATTCCAGCTATAAGCATTTAATAATGAACATTGAATATTGAATAATATTATTATTTTATTATATTATAATAAACATGCAGCAGAATTTAAGCATGGCTGCATAGACATTTTTTTTCCGGTGCCACTCTGTGTCTAGCATGGTCTGTAGCTTAAGTGGCTAGAGTAGCTTTTAAAAGATTGGAAAGGCTAGAATGCTTTTAATGTATAGCATTCTGAAACTGTCATTACATTTGGGAATAGTCAGTCGATTCGGGACTGTGCAGTCGGCATTCTCATTCATTTATGCAAAGTCCAAAAACAGTCCAAAGTAGAGGCTATTTGAAGTGTCAGATTATGAACACATACACTTTTTACGTCATTTTGAATAGCCACTGCATAACTGTGTGGGTTGGAGTGTTCAGGGGCGTCAAACTGTGGGTAAAAATGGGACTGATTACCAGGGCCCCGAGGGGCGAGAGGGCCCTTGAAAAATGTGCATGGGAGTGGGGGGGCATTGGGGCCCATCAGGACTGCCTATGCATAGGGCTCGGGATCTTGTGCTATGCCTCTGGGCGTGCTGATTCAAAATCCGGGGAATAATTTTATGCAAGCGTCCAGAGGCATTCTTTATGTTGTTGAGGTCAGACATAATAATCATCCAAATGTCTCAGTTAGCCTGCTCTACACAGCACTCACTTGACTTTCTACCGAGCACTGATTCAGTGCTGTGCTGTGCTGTGCTGTGTGACAGGGGGAGTGGCTAGCAACAGCTTCTTTTAACAACATTTAACGATATATTTACAACATTTAACATCTCTTATCCAAACAATGTCAAACTTGGCACTGCCCCCATTTGTGCCCATAGAAAGACGCCTGTCAGACAAACGGTTAAGACACACACACACACAGAGACACAAACAGACACAGACACACACACATACACACACAAATAAACAAACAAATCCACTTCATCCAAGTCTAGAGGTTTGAGTGTTTATTGCTCCAGGTATCTCCAGTCCTTGCTGAGAGGCTCTGTAAATATTATTGGTAAGTAGGTGTCCTAAATCAATGCAATATTTGCTCAGTCTGTGAACCGTAGTTGTGATGAGGCTTGGTGTTGGTACCTACAGAGACCAAGCCTGGCCTTGCCTGACCTTATCAGCCTCTCCACACAAGCAAGTCTTCCGATCCTCTGCTCTTCACAGTGCCCTGTCTTCATAAGATGTGTGGAGGTAGGTTCAGTTGTTTAAATGTATTCTCCAGCAAGTTCTATCTGACCTATTATACAGGAGCACTCTGTGTCTTTCTTGTTCAGCTCATTATTGCCTGTGTGTCCAGTCTTCCTTTGCATGGCAAATCCTGGCTCCCTTATTTTGCAGTTGCACTACTTAGGACTTCTGCTTGGTTCCAGGTTCGTCCTTCTTCTCTTCATGAATGTATTCTCATTTGTGGTACTTTGTAATGAATATATTTATATGCTCTTTCATGTTTCACAATCTTTCGCTGTGTACAAGGTCCACTAGTGTCTGATGGCTGTGCATGTTTCTACTTATTTTGATATTATTCTGTATCTTTTAACTCTTTAAACAGTTCATATTATGCTGTCAGTTGCACAAACACTATCAAAGGAAAACTCAGTTATGAATTGTGTGACAACCATTTATATATTCATTCAACAATTATGATTACTATTACTCTCACTCACACTAGTGCAAACTCAAATGTTTCATCTTAAAGTCATACTTTCTATTCTCTTAGTCTGACTGGACTGGGCTTTCATGTTCAGCTTTATGGTCAGAATTCCAAAATGGGTTCCTTTATTATTGTAAAAGCTAAAAGAAACTCAGCATTTACATTTTAAATAGCAGTTACTGTAAGACCACACACACATTATTTTTTTTGCATTTCACTTCTCTATGGCCTCAGCTTTGCAGAGTTTAGCGCATTAGCACAGACAAAATATGTTTTGTGTCTTCGGCTTATTTTTGAAATGGGACACACCTGAACTTCCCACCTTGCGCATACCCAAAGAACGAGCCGGAACTGCTCAAGCATCTGGTTCAGCTTCAGGACACTACAGTGCAACCTCCACATCAGCCATGGAGCACTTGGGTCAAATACAGTTTTTGCTTATCTCAAGATATAAATCGTTTCATTTATTTATTTATTTTTTTACTTTTAAATGTTAAATGGTTGTTCATGTGTTATCCTACGAAAGATGTAGTTATGTTCACTCCTTTAAGCAAGTAGGTATACAGGATGTTTACAAATTACATAAGGATGCTTTCGAACATGCTGCCATTGTCTTCTGATGCAATGTTTATACGTCATTCCTTACATAAAACATTACAGATTTGTTACATTTATATAGTAATATTTTAGAAAAAATAAAATGCTGCCTTCCATGCATTATAACAGACTTGTGGTTATGATGGCACAAACATCTTAGTCACTTAGTCACAGTTGCACCTTGAGGATTAACAGCCCATTTGAGGGAGGATTATTGATATACATATTCATTCTTCCATGCAGATATACACATACACATATCTATATATATATATATATATATATATATATATATATATATGTATGGTGTATGTATACATACATTACACACATTACATGCTTCATTCATGATGTTTCATGACATACAGGTATATACATACATTATTCATGTAATGCATCCATCCATCCTTGCACAGATAAGTCAGCAAATCCTCTGTTGTGTATTTAGGTTTGGACTAAACTGTCCTGATTAGAACTTGATTGAGGTATTTTTTTCCAACAGTGTTTACTTGGCTTTGCATTGTGTTGGAGCTTGCTTCATATCTGCTCTGTCCAGTCCAGCTGCATGAATGGAGCCATATCTGTGTTTTCTCATCAAAGCATCTGGCTGATATTAATTGTGTTGTTTCTTTGAAGATGTAAGGGAAGACTGCTGGAGTCGGTGGGGAGATCTAACAGCCACTGCAGGGATAAACATAAAACCCAAGATGGCGAGCTTTTTCGTTTTGTGTGCCAACAGTTTGCATAGTAAGCTAAACCATATTTATTTTTGTGATTTTATGATACTAGTGTTTTATGTTATACTCTTTACAGACTCCTTTAAAGACTGACCACATTTTAACTTATTTTAGTTGCTGAGTCACTGGAAAGAAAATCACTATTGTTTTGACAACTACAGTACATTGTTTTCTTTATATTTAGGCTGTGGAGTTGCTTATACGTGGCATTATTTAATTTGATCAGATTTGACCAAAAAAATGGCTATCGGCTAGTAACCGAAGTTCAAATAATTGTTTGATGATTTATTCAACTGTGTCTCTGTGCCTGTTAAATAAATAGACTTGTGGTTTAATCCTACCGTATTATTTTCAGTTGTGAACTCAAAAACGGTTGGATATCGTATCTGTAGTAGTCCAGTGGTGGGAAAATGGTTACAAGGAACAGAAGTGGTTGGGAGGTGGAGAGGTCTTAGTTAGAGGTTGCCATAGAGAAAGGTCAGTTCTGTTTGGCAGGACATCACTGGTCATTCAAAGGCGACGTGATCTGATGTAGATACAGCCCTTTGAAATGCTGTGCCAGCATGTGTCTTAGGACTTCACAGCACCTTTTCCCACTGAGATCTGCTTTTTTCTCCTCTTCTCCTGAACATGAGCACAGGAGAGGGGTTTTGTCTTTTCTTACTGAAGTTTGAATTCTAAGAGATGAGGGTATGATTCCAGGAATGGGTTAAGAAAAGGCACAAAAAGCCCTCTCAAGTAAAGGGAAATGCCAAATCGGTCTCAAAAGAACAGGTGCATTGTGTCGCCATTCACTAGAATTATTTGGAGTGTGCTGCTGCTACAGGCTTTTGTAATGTGAGAAATCTTGGGGGAATATTGTCTCTCCACATCCGGTCTCTTTAAAAAAAAAAATAAAAAGAAACTCTCAGGGGACATTGAAAGGTAAAAATAAAAATAACTTACAGAAAAAGTTTAAAAAATGTACATTATTTAATCATCCCTCTCTCCCACTCTGACACTGTCTATCTTTATATATACAGTACATAGACACACACTCTCAGCCTTCTTTAAGATTTGTCTTTTTTTAAGACAACCCTACACTATCTGTTCATCAGTGCTTTCCCCTGATTAGACAGTTCCTCGTGTACCTGTGCAATCACAATATGTCACTACCATATATTTAATTTCTCTCCCTGTGTGAAGGCTCGCAGAGGATATCAAATGTGTTATCAGCTTGCGGACGACATGGATGACTATACAGACAAAAGAAACCACTGATGCCTTGTAAAAATAGATGTGTTTGTTTTCTTTTGCCAACACTTTCTTTTGTGAAGAGGACAACAGTGGATCGAACCGGTGCACACTGTCATTATATATATGCTGAATTATCTGCACTGTTTGCTTGTGAGAGCATTTATACTGACATAGCGACGGAGCATTTTGTATGTATATATATATATATAACCAGTCTGGATGTAGTAGCACTGAGGATTAAGAGGTGTGGAGAGAGTCCTGTTCTGATTTCCTTGAATAATATTGGCAGAGTTTAGCACAAAGCACTCACTCACTTAATACCAGAGACCCACCGGAACACACACAATCACCAAAATAAAGACATTCATTTTTATTTCTTCTGCATTTCACTCAACACCAAGTGATTAAGTTATATGAGCTGTAAGCTGCAAATTCAAAAGCTAGGAAGTGAAATGTGGCCAAGAAATACCCACATCCTCTCCGATGGGGCACATTTATTCCGTTTTCCCGGTTTTAAGACTTGGCCTCCATACCTCGGCTTATTTTATGTTGTCAGAAATATGTATTAATGATGATATCATTCTATCCTCTGCTGGCATCGTGTATATTCAGTTTTAGAGAAGGGTTGCTGCTGTGGTAGAATGTTCTGTGGGAGAATGAGAAAATGCACAGCACTTCCACCACATCAAAAGGATCTCCACATAAAAAAAGTGGCTCGGATGTTTATTCAGAGTCTGTGTGCTCTCATGTGGTCTATTTGCCACATACTCTGGGAATAGATGCCTCTCGACAGGTCGCTGCCGCTTCCACACTTGTGGAAAGTGGCAAATGGGTGACTGCCTGCCACCATGGCGTCGCACAGCTTTCCATTTCCTCCCTGTTACTTTTGATGTTGACCCCTGGTCTGGAACAGAGGCCTTTGATAAGGCCATCATGAGATGATAACCGTAAACATAGTGATCAAATGCAGTATGTTCTTCTGTGAGTCTCTGTGATGTTGCAGGTGTCATGATTACACTGTGCAGCAATCTAGAAGATGGCTCACTCATCATGGCTTGCTATCCTATCATAGTCCTGTCATTTATTACAGCAGAATGTCTTTCCTTGGCTCTGAAATGTGGATATGATGAACTACAGTAATCCAAAAACATGTCAATTTTTTCATTACATTGATCATCAAGAAATAAAAAAAGCTCTCTAATTGATATATTGAAAATTTCATTGCATTTTCATAATTGTAGGTATTTTGCATTTTTTGAGTGATGTCTCACAAATTTAAGTTGCAGACATTCACAAGAGGTAACATAATGAGCTGTTTGATGGTCTATTAATTGTTAAATCTTTTTTGATAATCAAATAAGCAGGAGACTTTGAAGCCAGACAGTGACCCTGGCTTTGGTGGGATTTCTTCATCAGTTAAGTAGAATATTGTAGAAATTAGACCTAATTAAAGACATGGAGCAGTTCCAACACGGACCATGCTAATTAACAGGGCTTGAGATGCCTTCAACAAATGAGTGCAGACAGAGCTTCATAATTCACCTGTCCATATTGTTTTATTTGTTTTGTTTGTTTGTTATGTTTTCCCCTGGGGTCGGAGTGTGCTGAAATTAACCTTCGTTACAGTTTCATCACAGCTGTTAAAATGGTGTAGAAGTAGACAGTAGCAGCAACAGCATCATATCAAATTAAGCAGAGCATCAGATCCATTTGCCATAGTTTCTCTCTCTCTCTCTCTCTCTCTCTCTCTCCTCTCTCTCTGAATATGTAAGGCTATGTTCAGAATGACAGTAGAAATCTGATTTATGTCCATATCCTGTGGAAGCAATATCAGATGTAGTCGATCCAGCCAGAACAGCCAGAAATCACATGAAATTGTTTCCAGCCACATATTGGCAGATGGACACACAGATTGGATCTGATCATTTCAAACATTCAATATACTGTGCAGTCAATCAGGGGGATTGAAAAATAACTGGACTTAACTGTACAACCCCCCTCTCCTCTCCTCTCTCCCCTACTCTCTTTCTCTCAACTCTCCCTCTCTTGCCCATTCTCACTATGACTTACTGTAACAATATATAGCACCACTGATCACTTCTTGACATTAACCACATTGATTTCAAGTAATACTAACCCATTCTACATTTCTCTTTCTTCTCCCTTACTGTACCTCACTTGTGAGGTATATCATCACCAGTCATCAACCATCCATATGCCTGGCCCTCCTCTTACCCATCCCACCTTAAGTCCCATCCTTGACTGCTGTATTACTGTCCCCCTACCTGGATTCCTGGCCCGTATACAGCCCAATCACCTGCCTATGACAACTCTGCCCGGATTCTGGCCTGTCTGCTGACCCACCACTTGCCCCCTGACAACTTTCTTTCCTGGACAATTCCGACGCCGGACTATTGCACTTTCTCTCACTAAATCATGATTAATGCTTTATCATACTGGATATGTAATCATCCCACCTCTTGTAACTTTCACCTCAGGTGCTTTAAACACCATGTCCTATTCTCCACACCTGACTGTCATATGCATTTGTCATTGTTTACAGGTCCGTATTACTGTCCGTATTGACCCTAGGCAGATGGGTCGGGCCCTTGAGTCGTGGATCTGCTCGAGGTTTCTTCCTATATGTATCTCCAATTCTAGAGAGTTTTTCCCCCCTGTTACCCATGGGCCTTCTTTCTTTCTTTCTTCCTTTTCTTTTCTCCCTCTTTTCTTTTTCTCTGATTGCCTACATTCTGTAAAGCGCCATGATACATGTGTAATGTTTTGGCGCTATATAAGCACAATAAATTGAATTCAATAAATTGAAATTAACAACAACATGTAAAACACCCATGACCCTCAGGCATCCATATGTGGCTGTATGTGGTGAGACATTCAAACACAGATAAGGTCATTCCTACATTACCTCTCCTTGTGGCCGTCTGACCTCTGGCCAGTCAATTTGAACCACCAAAAAGATCCATCAGTAGTGAATCATCCAGCCATAGGGTAGCATCCAGTCATATAGCACAGACAGCAGAAACAAACAGCAGCTGATTGGACTGCTTTAGCACTGCATAATAGAATAAGCACAGCATTATATCTGCATGCTCTCTTCCCTTATCAGTGTGCACCCCATACTGTGTGCTGCTAACTCCCATACAAATGCTTTTAGAACTACACATTCTTTAATGCTTTTTTTTATTTTCTAGGATAAAACCCATCCTTTCAAAAAGGGATTTAGGATTTTAATCTGGGTAAGCGTCCACAGGTAGCAATATCCACCATCCTTTTTCTCAGATTTCTAGGTGTTATTTATTTTTATTTATTTTTTTGTGGGTAAGGATTATTCCAGAAAATGCACACACCAGTGAGCTCACATACAGATCACTAGTGCAGTCTCATGCCTTTCAGCATTTTTCGGTACAAGCACTTAATTATTAAACACTAAAGATTTGCTATAGCTGCTATGTACTACTCGGTAGGCTATTCCTTGGAAACGACTCTTTATCCTTTTATCCAGAGGTGATTTTAGTAGAGCATGTACTGTACATGCCCCCAGAGTGTAGCGGACACACCTGAATAATTCACCTATATTGAATGTCTGTTTCAACTGAGACCATTTGTTTCCAGTTGCATGGTGTCACATTTTTATCAGTTTCATCTCAAACTGAAATGAAATTAAAGTACTACATTTTCAGTTTATTTTTTGCTACTGGGCTGTTGCCATGGCTATGATCTGTGAAAGGAAGTTCAGTGTGATTCCTTGCAAATGACAGTGCTGTATTATATAATTCAAATTAGGTGACCAATTAACATTGTCATATTTAGCATGCTTTTTTCAAATCAGGCCCTCCAGATGGAGTTGGAATCCACTATCTTGAAATCTCCTGGCTTCTTCTTATTGTAGTGGATGGAATCCACTATCTTTAAATCTGGCTTCTTCTTATTATAACCTTTTCTTTTTACCTTTTCAAGAACGAATGCGAATCTAACAGACATGTTGAAATAACCGTGTAGGTCTGGAGTGGGGCAAGAGAATTTATTATATCAGATTTTTTTTTTAAGTTTATACTTTTTGAGAAATAGGGGATTTAAAATGTTAAAAAGCTCATTTCCCCCCCATAGACTTGAATGGCTGTAATGTCATAATGGCCCTCTGCGCTCGTTATGTAGGCCAAAATCAAAACACTGGTGAACGTTCTCAAGACTACCAGACGCGAGCCTTTTCTGGGTTGCCAGATGTAATTAAGACTTAATAACGTTAGTTGACCTGCAGCTGCTTTAACGTTTCTCCAACCATGACCCAGCTACACCTTACGGAAACAGTGAAAACATAAAATACCTCTCTAACCAACATAACATATTTAGCTGAAGTTAGCGATGCAGATGAAGTTTAGCCTAGGCCAGTGGTTTTCAAAGTGGGGGCCGCGAGGGGGTGCCAGGGGGTCCTCAGCAAGTTGGAAGGAAAAATAAAAGCAACTAATAAATACATTTGAAACATTTAAAATATAACTATTACTATGAGGGTTGTTATACAATGCCATTATAATAATTTGTAAACATTATATTTTCCATGATAATGACTGGGAATAATAGTAGAGTGATAGGTCTCATATAGCAGAAAGCCCCAAATGCAATTTTTACACACTGTATGCTCCATCACGAAGTGCTTGTGCCTAAAATAATTATTAGGATTAGCTTAATGTATTTTTACATTTGCCGTAGTATTGTCGATGGGTTTAATAACACATCAAGGGGGTCCTTGGCCAGAACCTAGTGGTATTTGGGGGGCCTTCTCGTGGAAAAGTTTGGGAACACCTGGCCTAGGCTACCTGTCGTGGAGAAATATGGTCAGCTCTGCGTCAGACTTGATATTCTTCGTTTGACGAAGACGTCGCCATATCAGTAAGCTCCTCCGATGTCCACTTAATTGGTTTCTTGTTTTAATTTTGGAAATGTGCCTGCCTCTCGTAGGCGTTCATACAACTGACAGCAAGTTGACAGTTGGCCTTTGCTAATTTGGCAACACAAATAGGAGGACTCGCCAGCCCATTATTAATACGCTATTCTAGAATTAATCGTTCAAAACATAAACGAAAATTTTACGGTTTTACGGGGTTTTACAGGTTATTAGCCTGACGAGCCAGACCCACATTAAAATGTAGGGTCTGGGCACTCACCGTTCACAGTGCTCAGTCCGAGGGGCGGGATAATCGGTTGTCTTTCAAATTCCCCCTCTGCACTTAATAGGACAGCTATGAGTCCCATGCGTTCCCCACCAGCGGAGCTAGTTGGCTAGTTCAAACTTTTGCCAACTTAATAAAAGCTTAACTCGTGTCACACTGTTCGCCAACAGCAACATCCATCTTATTTGTTTTCAAGTAACAGGGAATTCAAGCCAAACCGTTGCAACTCTGCCATCAATCACTATGTTAAGCCCGCCTAATGACTCTATACACAATTTGATTCGAGCTCACAAGCCAACGGAGAGTTGCTAGACTAGCCCTGGCAGCAACGCTAGGGTTCGTCTAGATTTCTAGGCTGACAGGTTATAGTAATGTTGTCAAATAAGCCATTACTTCAATTCATCGTGTTTCCTTACTCTCTGACAACATATGGTAATCATTTTTGGAATGGTTAACATTTCTTTTCCATTATTTCCTACATACTGGACCTTTAAGCTCCCAGAGTAGTTCCCGGGCTAATCAGAACACTGGCACAGGTGTCACCTGTGAATCCAACTGTCTCAGCTTCTAATGCATACAATCTGACACTCCCTAAAACTACACATCCTGTTTAAGTGTATCTCGTGTGTCAAAATAAAGTCACAGCCATATCTCATGTTTTGCGCATTATATCTCCAGAACGGTTTGACGCATATGCTTCAAATTTTGTACAAGTGTTTATATGGACTCAAAGATGAAGTGAGTTGATGTTGGAAGTCAAAGGTCAAAGGTCAAGCCCATGAATACTCTGAGTGCGATATCTCAAGAATGCCTTGACATGCATGCCTGAAATTTGGTATGAGTGTTTGTTATGGACTCAAAGATGAAGTGAATTGATGTTGGAGGTCAAAGGTCAAATGTCAAGGTCAAAAACACCTTGAGTGTTATATCTCAAGAACGCCTTGACACACAAGGTTTTTTGGTACGAGTTTTGTATGAACCCAAAGATTTAATTAAGTGATTCAATGTATTTTTTTTGCAGGAATCTCCCACCAACATTAAGCCGGCAGCTTTCCATCCACTACTGTAATTCCTCTGGCATTACATTTCAAGTTATTATTATTATTATTATTATTATTATTATTATTATCCTTCTTTTCAGTGTGTTAATAACCCATTCTGATTCTTCGTTAGCCTAGCTTAGCATAATGCACTGGAAGTGGGTTGCACCAGATAGTTTATAGCTCCATTTTAGCTATCTTTTGCATATTAGCATATTAATTTACAATGCATTTAAAATGTGTGACTTTAATTCCTTGACTTATCTGAAAAACTAGACCATGCTGTTTTGGCTTCACTGTAGCTCAACCTTGATATTTTTGCATCCATCTACTGTATATCAATAGTGTTTCAGTAACAAAACATGAGAGAGATAGAGAGAGTTCATTTTTGAAATGGTGTGAACTACAAATGAATAATGTATTAGACTATGCCAAGATTCAGGATGTTTTCAGAAGATGAATAGTTTAGTGGGGTTATTTGGGTTAGGTTAAGGTTGGATAACTTGTGGCCCCAGGGAATTTCTTTGAGTAAATAATGTCTGATAGAGTAACAAGTGCTTATACTATATGGAAAGTGTTTATACTATATGGAAAGTGTTTATACTATATGGGAAGTGTTTATACTATATGGGAATATCAATGATAAAAATATATTTTATCCAGTCAGTCTTAAATAGATCTCACAAGTTCAGTATGTTAGTGATTGCCCTCCATAGTGCATTCCATAGAAAACATATTTGGCAAATGTGTTTACAAATTTGGGTCTTGCCAACACTTTACACAAATCTTGCAACAGTTGCAGTAGTTCCACATCAAAGACTGTATTGCCTTAAGCACAACATTCTCCTTTGTTTACTTAAAACACACCTTGTGTAATCTAACTGAATGTATTCCCCTATTCCAAACATGTTTGGACTTTTGTTGTCGTTCGGACTGCAACCTTCTATTCTAACCAGAGAATGTCCAAATCATCTATCAGTATTTGTTGTCTTGACTTGATGACAGGCAGATAACATGTATGTGCACATACATGTTATCTGCCTGTCATCAAGTAGTACATAGTATAGTTATGTGTACATGTAAATAGTAATGTATGCCCCAATGGTTTCCTGCATTCCCTCCATGCCTGTAATTCTGGGTTATAATTTCTAGACATAGAATGCAGATCTTGCAGATTCCTCTGGTTTCTATCCACACCATAACATGAGCATTAGTGCCACACAATAAGCATGCAAGATGCTTTCTACACGATTACAAGATCTTACGTCTGCTGAACGCGACTAGTAACTGAAGAGGTGCCCGGCAATGCAAATGGAAAGGCTGAAAGGAAATTGCTTTTTGCTCTCCGCAGTGAATTGGGGGCTTTGCCACCATAATTCAGTTCATCAAAACAGCTCAGTGCTGAGGTGAGGGCAAGGTTGGAGTCTGTATGGTATTATTTGATCAAATATAGCTAACAAGCACATGCTCGTACACCCTGATTTACCACCATTTTAACCCTGACACTCGCATCTTAACAAACTCTCTTCGACCTTCGTTTGTCCTAATCACCACTGCAGAATTTTTTATTCCGGCTTGCAGCTCGGTAATGAGGCTGCTTTCATTTTTTGTTTCTGCTGGTGATGTCTCCATTACCTCTCTGTAAATGCAAGAAGGTGCCATGGATTATGCAAATTGACTTAGATGAGAGCCTTGGAAAATCCTCTTATAAGAGTTAAAGTTGAAATTACATGAGAACCCCTGGTACAGTACTTTGAATGCAAAATTAACCCCTGTGTTATCCTCAAATCTTACCGACACTCTTTATCCTTGGGGTCAATTTGACCCCAGCTAAATAAAACCCTCAGAAAATGATTATAATTAATATTGTTACCCAGTTTTTTTTGTGACAGGTACTTAACAAGAGTGTAATAACCACCATCAAAAGCCCTACAAAACAATCCCACCCCCCACACCCCTTTATGAACCTTGGAATCCTGGCTGGCAATATTGCCCATCCAGTGTCAGCAGCCCAAAGGCTTGCAGTTTGATAATGATAATAATGTTCTCATACTATTCAAATAATAATATCCATAATGTGACAAATATTCATGTATCATACAGCTGGGGTCAAACTGACCTCAAGGAACATCAATGTACAAAATATTTGTACAGGACATTGAAAACAAATTATTGTACAAATTTCATGCTAACTCTGTTGTACCCTTCAAATGAGGAAAAGTCATGAAACATGAAGCAAAAAAAAAAAAAAAAAAAAAAGTGAACCATATATTTTATGATGTTAAACGTTGCTTGGGGTCAAATTGACCCCAAGGATAACACGAGGGTTAATGAATTATAAGTTTAAAATACATTTTGGATTAATTTATATCTTTATGTACAGCTCTGGTTTGATGATATCAGTAGGTCTTTCTGAATGGCCTTGGTGATACCTGTGAAGTAACTTGTGAAGAGGCAGGGCCTGAGGGAATAAGCTGGTAAACACTGTGTGAGATAAGGTCACCTCATGCTGAACTTAAAATAACTCATGGACGGAAATAATTAGCAGTTAGAAAAAGTGGATTTTTGCCTTCACCTAAGCTGACCTGGGGCTGACACCACTGGCCTCTGCTGCGTTTTGAAATAATTAATTGCTGGAGCACATTTTTTAGCTAAGTTAGGAAACTGCGGGTCTTTCCGTTACACCCTTAATTTGCATAATTAAGTAAATAACTGCACAGCACAGTTGACTGCATCTGCTCTCGGAGGTTGTTTAAACATGCTGCACACTGCCGCGGATCATTAATTCTGCAGATACAATGGGGTAATGAGAAGAACCTTGTGGCTCTGAAAAGCACAATCTGTTGTCTTTGCTGTATTAATCAGAGGGAGGAACGGGATGCAAACGACAAACCAAGTCAAGGAAAAATATGAAGCTTACCTTGCAATTATGCCTTGGTGCATATTGGATACAGCATATTGATGTATTGATGAATGCATAGGGGGTTGTTTTTGAATAGAGGAATTTCACAATAATAAACTAAAAAGCAAGGTTTTAAGATTGGCATGGTGTGCAGGAAACTTAATAAAAAGACATAATATGATTGAAACAACATTTCTCTTATCACAAACCTTTCCTGAATATTGTTCAAAGCATGAATTTACATATTTAAATTCTAAAAAAAACAAACAAACAAAAGATAATCATGTTTTTATTATTCAATTCGGAAACATGATTTCTAGCAGAGAAGGGAATCATGTCCTGGTTAGTTAATCCTGATACTCATCTGAGAAATCGACATTTCCCTCTGGTACACTGCTAAAAACTGGAAATCCAAATACTGTATCGGCTCTAACAGATATTGTGTTCTGCGGTCTTGTAGTGTAGTTGTCACCACTGTTACACAGTAGGCCTAGTACAAATGACTAAGCTGGCAGGGCACACACTACACACTAGCCTCATTCCTTTGAAGAGAGTGTGTAGCTCATTGAGACAAAATTAACTTAAATCAATATTCTTGCTAGGCTGCAGTGCTGTTGGGCATATGTAAATCCTCTCCTGAATTAGCCATCGCCGATGTGTTAATAGGTTCATGGGCTTCAATTCAGATCTGACCGGCAGCTGAAATTACGAGCGGGATTACTAACAGTCCACAGAAAGTGTCCCTGAGGAGATGCTCATGTGGTGTGTCTGAAAGTGGACCAAACATTCCTTCCATGCTCTTCGCATGATACCCCTCTGCCCCCCAAAACTTTCATTTTCTGTCTCAATCCGGATTCATCTGGCCTCAGTGGAATTGTTGCGAGACTCAGCACAAGAGGACTGATTAAGCTCTAAATCCCTGATGTGTGAAAAGTTGTTTTGTTGACCCTATGAGGGAGCGAAAATGACCCCCCAGGGGAGAGAAGGGAAAATAAGCCCTGCTATGTGTGCCTGTAATGGGATTCGGGGTGGCTTGTTTTCCTCTGCGTTCCCCACTCTGTTGGCTGTAAGTGGAGGCGACTCAGAGACCAAAAGGTAAAGCATTTTGCTCACGCACTGCTGTGTGTTCCACACAGCTGACATTTTCAAACAGACAATCCAATCTTGCCAGTTAGATGGGAGCGCTTTGGGGTCAACATTCATCTGATCGCCTTTCTCTCTCTCTCTCTCTCTCTCTCTCTCTCTCTCTCTCTCTCTCTCTCTCTCTCTCACTCTTTCCAAAACAAGCCTTGGTTTGGAGTGGATATTTCTAGTCTCACAGCTTTCACAGTATATATAAAAAATGCTTTCTCTGTAAGCTTGGCACTCGCCTCTTCATCTGTCACATTCTATAATGCTTGGAGTTTCAATAGCACTGGCTGCTATTTAGATCCATCCAACCCAGACAGTATGCACTCTATTGGCTGCTCCAAATAGCTTATGCTTCCAGTGTTCTCCAGGACTCAGCATTAGTAAAGCTGGCTTACTTGCATATACAAAAATAATTGTAAGTGTCAGAAAATATATCCACTTGTATATCATGTTGAATCTTTTATGATTCCGTACCATATTTGAGCCACAGTCTGGGAAAGTGCAGTTCAGCAAAAAGAGCAGTGGTGATGTAGTATTGAGTTTGGACAGCAGATTTAGTTGAAATCGATAGTGCATATGTTTGAGCAGATTAAGAAGCCATTGATCTGCTCTGTAATCCCCTTTGAAGCGAATCATAGCGCTCTCTTGAGATTACGCAGGTTTGTCTATAATGAAATATTAAAACCCATTCAGCATAAGCCACAATGCTGCTCTAGTTGGCTGTGTGAAATGAACACAGTATGATACCTTAAAATCACAGGGACCTCACAGGGAACCTATCCTGAGAACTCCTTCAGTTCATTACTCGTCAGTTATGGGTTCAGGAAGAATTTTAAATGACTAAGATGCAAAGTGCATGAACATGCAGCTAAAGTTGTTTTTAAAAAATGCAGTGATGACTTGATAATATCAGTGTGTGTGTTCAAAATCTAAATCACCAAATCCGTAAAGAATGGGTATGGATGCATAAGCTTAGCACTTGTGCTGCATTTAGCTTGATGATTGGTAGACAATGGCACTCCTTGAATAACAGGCCATCCTAAATTTTTATGTAGACATCATGTTCTTCGTGTATTTCTGGGTTCTTGCAATGCACTGCGCTTCCTTTTTCTCTCTGGCCATGACATTTTGGCACATAGGGTTTGAGATGCTGAGCCCAGTAGCAGGTGGAGAACTGTCATCACTAGAGGTGATTGATTTTGTATTGCAGAATGTCACAAATGGAACTCACATGTGGCTGCTTGTAATGATTCCATTTGATTCTCTTAAACTAAAAAAAAAGATCTATTTTTATGGCGGGACTCTGAGAGCTGCCAGAGCAGTCCGTTGACCTTTTCTGTCAAATTGCTAACCGTCTCAGGAGGCCCATTGAGTGACGGGCTGAGGATGACTTATCCATGTGACAGACAAGCAGCAGTTTATTGTGTGCTGCCAGTCTGTCATGCCTTCCTCCTGACACTCATCGTATGTGTTGTCCTGTTCTACAGTCGACTTAGAGCAGAAAGAGAGTGTTAGGAGACAGAGATCAAAGAAGCCAAGACGAGATAGACCAAAAGAAGTCCATCTATGATTCAATAATAGATTGATTCACATGCTTGGATTTGATATATCAATCATTCTTGAGACACCTGTTTGGTGAAAATATTCCCTTTGTTAACACTGCAAGATTGTGTCAAGAATGTTATAGCTTGAGGTGAAGGCAACGTTGGGGATTGTATCAAAACATATCTTTGTAGGATTATATAATAGATGTGTCTGTGTGTATTTGTCATGTTTTCATGTCATGTTTTGTCCAAAACACTTACATCCAAAATGAGCACTGAAATTGGTAAGCAATTTTTTTTATATATATAAAAGGATATGGGCAAAGACGTATTCCTTCATGGGAACAAATAGCCTGATCGTGCAATCCAATCACAACTTTCTAAAATCCCACTGACAGTCGGATGTAAGTGCCAACAACCATCCTGACTCTGCTTGAGGAAACAAACTACACCACGTTCATCTTGTGCAGCTTGTCAGACTCATTACCTTCTTCACAAGTGTGGACCAATGTAATCTAAACAGAGCTGAGGGGGAGACCAGGGATTGGTGGCATCTCAATAAGCAAGCAAATAGACTGTTGATAGACAGGGTTTGGATTGATCCTAGGAAAGTAGAGGGGAAAATGCAATACAACAACAACCCTAATATAAGGAAGGGAATATTTTTAAGATATGAAGGACAATATACCAATAGTCATTATTTTGCAACCAAAATGATATTCTTAATTCACATAATAGTAGACATACTCAGCATATACAGAATGTGAGTGATTGCTGTACTGATTAAATAATTAGAAACAAATATATATATATATATATATATATATATATATAAACGTATCATATGAAATTACATTCAAGAATGATTAGATTTTTTTAAAAATCATAAAGCATAAGGCCTTATTTGGTTGTACTTTTATATGAATTTGGTATACCATAGAAAGAAATTATTCATGAAGCATCTGCATACAAATGAATTTGGTATACCAACATAGAATGAAATTCTTCATGAAGCATCTGCATACTTATGAATAAAAATGTACTTTGGTGCATGACATTTATTCCCATTAACAGCAACATAATAAATGCACGAGCTTGGTAAATAACATTATAAATCCCTTGAGTTTCACTGTTGTCTGTCTGGAAGCCGTTATTTTGAAATGTGAAATGATGAATTAACTTCACACTCTACGATCTCACTATCATGGGATCTGCCCACCAAAGAGAAGCAGGTAGCCCCATGCCCTGCGGTCCATGTGTGAATATGCATCGTGAGATGGCTGCTGCTGGTGTTGGTACATGATTGCAAGCTCAGTCCCCTTGATACTCCTCCTGAACCACATCATTTGCATGTTGCACCAGCCAGGCTTTGATACCTGCAATGCACATTGTTTACACTGATGTTAGTCCTAATGCCTAATGGTTGACTATTAGGTTGCTTTAAATGCAGTGGTTATGTTTATAGGGTTTGCTTTCAAAGTATATGATTATTTGAGTTATCAAAAGCTGAATATTCAGTCAATGAAGTCTGACTGACTGTCCTCAATGCATGGACTTATCTGGTGTTATACTGTAGGCCTTTTATATATGATCAAAGTTATTGACACACTTTGACAACACAACTGCCCCCCTCCCCCCCGATCGCTGCAAGGAATATTGCAGTTGTTGACGGTTAGCTCCCAGCGAACACTCAGCCACATTCCTCCCTTGTTCTAAGCCCTTCGGTCTGCTGATAAGGTGGGTTCTGCAACTACGACTGGTTGAATGGGCACTCGGTTTAGCTATTTCTACTATTTGTTTTGTTTAAGTGCATGTACTATATCCTGCACACAGACGCGGCTGTCCGGGCTTGTTGATTGTGGGTGATCTGTCTCGTTACGCCTGCATGTCTGTGTGCTTTGAGGGGGGATTTGTGTCTTGGCATCTTATTTTATTGTTTGTTTTGTTTGTGACCAACTGTGTTCGTCTCGAAGATACAATTAAGCTGCATCACCCTTAGTGGCTGTATATCGCCACAGCTGGAGATTGGTCGGGCCCACTGGTGATTGGGTACTCTTTGCTCCTCCTTATTGGTCACCTGCATGCTTAGTGTGTTTCTTTACAGCGTGTTTGTGTACACTCTTAACTGCGTGTTTGCACCACCCTTTGCTGTGAGTGTGGTTATCAGCGTGTGCGTGTGTGTGACTATTTTTGCACAGGTAAATTGGTGTCTTTTCTGGGTGCCTTCCCTCCCTCCAGTGGCCCACCTGACACACTTTCCCAGCTGGTACAGTATTTCTTGCCCCTTTTTACACAAGATACATACATATTTATATCTGACTGTAAACTGTTGTGATTGTGCTTGATTAGAAACTACCTATTTAGTGAACTCAATTTAGTGACAAATCTAATAAAATACGTATATTTTACTAACTATTTCCCTTCCAGCAGTTGATTTGTTTCCAAAAATATCAATAAAAGTTTGCATGAACTTGAGAATTGGGTCTCTGCTCTCTCTGTCCACTTAAGAACTTGTGTCTAAGGTGTTTTAATTGAGTAGGGTACATTTCCCAGTTTCCCTCTGGGTGGCGTAGTCGGGTTCCTTTGCGTGACTTCGGACTCTTATGGGCCCTGGTCACAGTATTTTATTTTCGAGGGGGGCAGCCGTGGCCTACTGGTTAGCGCTTCGGACTTGTAACCAGAGGGTTGCCGGTTCGAACCCTGACCAGAAGGCATGGCTGAAGTGCCCTTGAGCAAGGCACCTAACCCCTAACTGCTCCCCGAGCACCGCTGTTGTTGCAGGCAGCTCACTGCGCCGGGATTAGTGTGTGTTTCACTAATTCACGGATTGGGATAAATGCAGAGACCAAATTTCCCTCATGGGAGTATATACTTGTCTGGATTTGGTATTAGCTCATTCAGTGTGGGGTCTCACCACAGTAAGGTGCTATGGATATCTGACAGCATTTTTGTAGAGATGATATCCAAACACCAGAGGCAATCTGCCCAAGGTTAAAGTCATTATGGAGATATCAGGAACTGATTCATCCACTTAGAGCAGAGATTAGTCCACAAATGAGCTCTGCCAACGCTGGGAAAGGCAATTATATCCTCCCTTTAGAAACACAAACCTGATGTTTTCTCTGTTTGTTATCACGATCAGTGGTAACCTGCTACCTTTCTGCTTGTTTTTCTCATGTATTGATCCTGAAAGCTGAGCTAAAGCTAATAGCCCTGAAAAAAAATGTAAGACAGGTGAATGTGATTTATATTTTGCAACTCCAAAATAAAAACAAACTGTTTATTTCCCTATTTGGCTGAAATGCAAAGTAGAAGTACAGATTTGGGGTACAGGTCTACAGTTTAAGCCATTTTACGACTATTATGCTGTTTGTATACTGTTTACTGTTATTATGCTGTTTCCCCTGACCGTGGGAAACAGCTGAATTGAGACTTTCATTTGCTTGGCTGTCTAACAAGGCTGTTTGTTGTTTGGGAAGCCCTGATATCTGCCATTTTTCACACATGTCCATTAAAGTTATTCAAAGCTGCAATTAAAGTGTCTGGAAACAAGCAAACAAGCTAAAAAACAAACATGCATGGGGGAACTCTCAGCTCGGGACATTTTATTATGGTTGGTTCATAGCTCTGAATATTCACATTCGGAATATAGCTAGGTCTGACAAACCATAAATAAGCACCCTAGAGAGTCCTGCTGAGTCGGTATTCAGGAACTCTGTGTTGGTTTCATCAGTCACTTGGCTTCACTTGTGGATGGATGATGCACTAAGTTGACCTCTAGGGAATTGGTTAGATAGATGCTGTGTATGTGGCTCAATCTGTGTCCCTTATTCAAAGCGGGGGCATATCTGACCTTTAGAAATGGAGATATAATTTACTGAGACAGTTTGTCCTCGTAGCATTTCTTCATACAAAATGATAAAAGAAGCGCATTTTGAAAATATCCCATATCCCACATATATTAAAATAAGCAACTCCAGCCTGTAATTTTCTGGAAGCCTATGAATATGTAGCAAGGCATTGATTGAGTGTGGCTTCTGGCTGCATGTACCCCATACGTTTTGCATCCTTGTTCATTATGTAACTTTGAAAGCTACAGTATTGTTCACAAGTAATTGCCAATGGTGAATGACAACATTATTCTGCTTTTTACAGCAAAGATGTTTCATTCGCTATCTATTTTCTCCAAAAAACACTTACACGTCCATGAAGATTTTAATATTGCATCTTATATATTTGAAAATAAAAAATGTATTTTGCTTTTCAAAGCTCTATTAGTTCATGACCTTATTCAAGAGTTGCTTTTCTCCTTTGTCCTTTCTGGCTTGTCTTCCAGGTGCCTGGGGTTCTGTCATTTTAATCTCCGTTTCCTTCTCTGGCACCTCCACAGCTCCGTGAGCATCAGCAGGTGCAAACGTGCTAACCAGCTGCTCTCTCTCCACTCCAAGTGGCGATGGGGCAAAAGTCAACATTGCGGTAAAATAGGTCAGTGTCAAACAGCTGGTACCATTGGCCTGTTTCTGTCCAGGTAGTAAGTTCAAGTTTCATTTGAGCTATGCATTAAAAACACATCTATGCATTTTCCTTGTCCACCTTCTATCTGTCATCATATACTGGATACATGGGTAGGTAGATGGATGTGTCCATCTAGCATGTCTATGCATATATGATGACAGATGGTGAGGGACTTAAAGCCAAGAAGAGAGGCTTGTGGTTTCAAGAGTTTAACTGAATTCCAGCATCGAGATATACATATGAGCACTCACCACTCACCTTGAAATAAGGTCAATAACCCCTACATTGAAAGTTTTAATCATTGTTTCTTTATGAGTTGCAAATTTGCTCAAGGTTTCTTCCCACTATAGAAAGGTCCCCCCCAGTAGCCTTAATGCATGACCACAGGGACAGAGTGTCTTGAGGTCTATTCATATGTTATGGTGTTATATAAATAAAAATTTAAATGAATTGATTTGAATCAACACCACACCATCATACTAACTCAGTAAAATCAAATAAGGACCTCACTGAGGGGTTCAATGGAATGCTAAACGACCACACTCCAAGGACATCTCTGCAGTCCTCCATTCCAGAAATTAACCTGGATAATTAATCGACCGGCCACAGAGAAGAACACAACTGTCAGTACTTAGTACTGAGGGACTCTGGCCGCCCTGCTGGACTGGTTGTGTATTGTCGGACAATCTTATGTTTTGATGCCATGTGCCTTTGTTGTGGCCTGAATCCCACCTCCAACTTGCCACACCCTGTTTTTTCCCGCCACTTTCTGCCCACACCTGTGCTGTTCATCAGTCTGCTTATTATCTGTATTGATTTCTCCTGTCCCTTGTTTGTCCTCACCCAATGATCTGTCTCCTTTGTTTAGACTGCCTAGTATTTAAAGTTCAGTTTATTTTCTGTTCTTTGTCTGGTTGTAACTGATTTTGGTGAGGATAATGCTGTGTCTGCCAGAGCTGTAGTTCTG